>NC_143161.1:24104941-24301180 GCF_041381405.1 Jatropha curcas
AAAATATCACAGATTAGAACATGATAAGCAAAGAGATTAAGTACTTAAATAAATATACTATGTTCTCCTCCAAGTACTCAAGTATCAAGTGCACTGTGTTCTCCCCCTTTTTGTCATCATAGAAAAGGGTTAGTAAATCAGAGCAAAATAGAAATAGAAAAAAATAAACAAAGTGAAAATAATTCTAAGAAAATGACATACACAAATAAAAATTAGAGCAAATAACAGAAAATTATCCACAAAACAAAATAGAAACACAGTCAGAGAGTAGATTAGAAAGAAATCAAAGAGGTTTAGAATCAGTTTTGAGTCTTTTAGAACTCCCGAGATTCTGAGCAGGTGAGATTTTAGTTGGATTCTCAGATTGTTTAGAAAAGGGATGCAAAGGAGGTTTTCTTCCATGAACTCTATTTCCCCCTTTCTTCTTCTTACTATTTGCTTCTTCTTCTTCTAAACTTAATGTTTCCTTTTCTGTTTTGTCTTTCTCAGCTTTTTCTTTTTCTGAAGAATCTTCTTTTTCTTTTTCTAAACTTGATTCCATTACCAATTTAAAAAGAAAACTAAGAAAAAGAATAAAATAAAAGAAATAACACAAAAAATAAAGAAACAAAATAAGATGAAATAAATACAAATAATATAATTAAAAAGAAATTGATTTTTTTTTAAAAAAAAAAAGAATCTGATGTAGATGAAGACATTAGAAATCCACATCAGAACCTTATATAGCTCTTCTAAACACAAAAACGTTTTTCACAGTCGCACATGATAGAATTTTAAAGCACAACACAGAATAGGTTTTTTAATGTCAAATATAGAAGGCATTTTAGAACATACTCACAAGTTCTAAAGTTAAGAGTTTAAAACTAACATACCCAGTTCTCTTCTAAGCAAACAGAATTGGCTTTCATTTAAAGGTTTAGTAAAAATATCTGCCAATTGCTTTCTGTAAGAATGAACTTGATCACTATATCACCTTTTTGAACATGATCACGTATGAAGTGATGTCTGAGTTCTATATGCTTGGTTCTAGAGTGTTGAACTGGATTCTAGATAAGTTGATAGCGCTTATATTGTCACATTTGATTGGAACAGTTTCTAATTTCAGACCGTAGTCTACCAATTGTTGTTTGATCCACAGAACTTGTGCAACACAGCTTCCAGCAGCAATATATTCTGCTTCTGTAGTAGAAAGAGCAACAGAAGTCTGTTTCTTGCTAAACCATGATACAAGGGCGCTACCTAGAAACTGGCAAGTGCCAGACGTGCTTTTTCTATCTATTCTGCTTCCTGTAAAATCAGAATCACTATACCAAACAAGATCAAATGTATCATCTTTAGAATAGCACATACCCAAATTAGAAGTTCCACAAAGATATCTTAGAATTCTTTTTACAGCAATTAAATGAGATTCTTTAGGACATGATTGAAATCTACCACATAAACAAACACTAAAGTGAATGTCAGGTCTGCTTGCAGTTAGATATAGTAAAGAACCAATCATACTTCTAAACATTTTAATATCCACATCCTTTCCGTTTTCATCTTTTTCTAATTTTGAGGATGGACTCATTGGTGTACTACATACCTTGGCATTCTCCATTTTGAACCTTTTTAACAATTCTCGAGTGTACTTGCCTTGGTTTATAAAGATTCCATCATTGCATTGTTTGATTTGAAGTCCAAGGAAGAAGTTTAATTCTCCCATCATACTCATTTCAAACTCACCCTGCATAATCTTAGAAAATTCCTTACAAAGAAGGTCGTTAGTAGAACCAAAGATTATGTCATCAACATAGATTTGCACAACTAGAATTTTAGGTGCTTTATTCTTAATAAATAGTGTAGTATCAACCTTTCCTCTAGAAAAACCATTTTTTAACAAGAACTTACTTAATCTTTCATACCAAGCTGTAGGAGCTTGTTTTAAACCATAAAGTGCTTTAGTAAGTTTATAAACATGGTTTGGTTTATTATAAGCTTCAAAACCGGGTGGTTGTTCTACATACACTTCTTCATTTAGAAAACCATTTAGAAAAGCACTTTTCACATCCATTTGATACAACATGAAGTTTTTAAAACATGCAAATACACAAAGCATTCTAATGGCCTCAAGTCTAGCAACCAGAGCAAAAGTCTCATCAAAATCGATGCCCTCTTCTTGGTTCTAACCTTGAGCCACTAACCTTGCTTTGTTTCTCACAACATTACCTTGTTCATCAAGCTTATTTCTAAACACCCATTTTGTACCAATAACAGAATGATTTTTAGGTCTAGAAACAAGTTTCCAAACTTGGTTTATTTTAAACTGATTTAGCTCTTCTTGCATGGCAATAATGCAACTTTCATCATTTTGAGCATCTTCTAAATTTTTAGGTTCAAATTGAGAAACGAAAGCAACATTACCAAAATATCTTCTAAGTTGAGCTCTAGTCATCATCCTTTCTGAAGGGTTGTCAATGATATTCACTTGAGGATGATACTTGTGGAATCGCCACTCTTTTGGTAATTCAGAATTCTCATTTTCTATTTCTGGCATTTGACTTTCTGTTGCGTTCTGATCTTCATGTTCAGTTTCTGGTTCATCCTGATTTTCAACGTTCTGCTCACTTTTTGGCTGTTCTAGTTGTTCTGATTGTTCATTCTGCTTTTCTTGATTAAAATCTACAGCATCATCATTTTCTAATATTCTAGAAGTAGAATCAGATTCATCAAACACAACATGGATAGATTCTTCTACAACTAGAGTTTTCTTATTAAACACCATATATGCTTTACTATTACTAGAATATCCTAGAAAAATTCCTTCATAAGATTTAGCATCAAATTTAGCAAGGTGATTTTTCTTGTTATCTAGAATAAAACATTTACACCCAAAGATGTGAAAATAACCAAGGTTTGGTTTTCTACCTTTGTATAGATCATATGGAGTCTTTTTCAGTTTAGATCCTAGTAATGCCCTGTTTAGAATATAATAGGCAGTGTTAACTACTTCTGCCCATAAATACTTTGGTAACTTAGAATCACTCAGCATGGTTCTGGCCATTTCCTGGAGTGTTCTATTCTTGCGTTCTACAACTCCATTCTGCTGGGGTGTTCTAGGTGCTGAGAAGTTATGGAAGATTCCTGATTCTTTGCAAAAAGCATCGAATTTCTGATTTTCAAATTCTCTTCCATGGTCACTTCTAATCGCAGAGATGTTGTATCCTTTCTCATTATGTATTCTCTTACAAAGATGAACAAACATGTCATATGACTCATCCTTATTTCTAAGGAAGAGTGTCCAAATGAATCTAGAGTAATCATCAATAATAACAAATGCATAAGATTTACCTCCAAGACTAGAAGGAGTAACATGTCCAAATAAATCAAGGTGTAGCAATTCTAAAGGTCTAGAAGTAGAAACCATGCCCTTAGATTTGAAAGATGTTCTGATTTGTTTGCCCAATTAAAAAGCATCACAAATGTGATCTTTTTCAAACTTTAGCTTTGGCAAACCACGAACTAAGTCTTTCTTAGACAGTTTAGAAATAAGGTGCGTGCTTGCATGTCCAAGTCTTCTATGCCATAACCGACTAGAATTGTCTACAGAAACTAAGCATATGTCTAGGTTATGCATATCAGAAAGGTCTACTAAGTATATGTTCCCAAACCTTTTTCCAATAAATAAAGTTTTGTTATCATGCGTGTTCTGAACTTCACAATAAGAGGGTTTAAAGATCACTCTTCTATTTTTGTCATAAATCTGACTTACACTTAACAAGTTATAATTTAATCCTTCTACTAAGCATACATATTCTATTGAAGGATTAAAACCTACCACATCAATACCAACGATTTTACCTTTAGCTTTATCTCCAAAGCTCACTGTACCTCCCTTTTTCTTTTCTAATCTGGTGAATTTCTTTCTATCACCAGTCATATGCCTAAAGCAAGCGCTGTCCATGTACCATATTTCTGTTTTCAACTCACTCCTTAGGCATACCTAAAAAATCATGCAGATTTAGGTACCCAACTCGTAATGGGTCCTAGAGGGTTAGTGAAAACAGGTATATTTAACTTACTATGATTTTTCTTTCTATTGAGACTAATAGATTTTTCAAATTGCTTATGATGTTCTAAAGTCGCAACATTAGAAATAGCATTTTTCTTATTAGAAACATGATTCTATTTTGAAATGCTATCATAGTTAGAACTTGTCTTTTCTTTAGAAAACGATTCTGAAATTGACTTTAGAATTCTAATCTCAGTTTTCAAAGATTCATTTTCAGAATTCCGATTTTTACATTTTTCTTCAAAGTGTTTCAGATTTTTAGAAAATTTGTCATTGCAATCTTTAAGATCTTTGATCTCTACAATAAGATCTTTGCATGTAACTTCTTGATAAAAAGCATCTTTCAAATGATTACATTCAGTTTTCAATTTTCTGAAATCTTTCTTTAGAACTTTATGCTTTCTAATAAGCTTTTCAAATTCAGTGCAAAGGTTATTATAAGTATCTAGAATATCACTTTCTGATTCAAGTTCAAAGATACTTACATTGCTTTCATCACGTTTTTGGCCTGTTGCATTTGCTTCATTACTTTCAGCTTTCTGTGTCGAAGTCAGAGTGTTGATTTCCTTGGAGTCAGCATCGATAGTGGTCATTAGACAGATATTCGCAGTTTCCCCTGGTCACTTTGACTTTTAGAATTAGAATCGTCTGAGTCACTCCAAGCAGCTACAAATGCTTGCTTCAGCTTTTCTTTCTTTGATTTCTTTTTCAGCTTAGGACAGTTAGGTTTGATATGGCCGGGCTTATTACACTCATAACAAACCACTTCAGGAGGTTCTTTCTTAGGCAAGTTGCTATTTTCAGGTGAAAAGTTCTTTTTGATAAACTTTTTCTATGGCCTTCCACCTTTTTTATAGAACTTTTTGAATCTCTTAGCAACGAGTGCTAAATCATCACTATCAAGATCAGAAGAACTTTCTTCACTAGAAATTACTTTCAAAGCTAGTCCTTTCTTTTTCTTATCTTCTACGGTCAAAGAAGATTTCATCTCTTCTGAAATAAGAGCTCCTATCAAATAATCATACGTTACTGGAGTTTCTTTATAGTTCATTACAATTCCTATAGAATCCCAATTTTTTAGGTAGAATTCTAAGGATTTTCTAAACAAGCTCATCTTCTAAAATTTCCTTTCCAAGAGTTCTCAAAGGGTTAACTATATTTGTGAATCTGGAATCTAGTTCAGCTATAGTCTCTCCCTCTTTCATACTAAACATTTCATATTCTCTCCAAAGGATATTGATTCTGGATTCCTTCACTCGGTCAGTGCCCTCATAGGTAACTCTAAGTTTTTCCCAAACTTCCGTTGTAGACTTACATCCAGAAACTTTGTCATATTCTGTTAGATCTAATGCACAGTGAAGAATATTAATGGCTTTTGCATTTATAGATATGTCATTTCAATCAGCATCATTATATTCTTCTTCTGTTTTATGAACTCTTACATTGTCTATAGTTTTCATAGGAATTCGAGGTCCAATAATAATGTTTCTCCAACAATTTATATCAACTGATTTTATGAAATTTTCCATTTTGGTTTTCCAGTAAGAGTAATTAGAACCATTGAACAGAGGTGGCCTAGAAACAGATTGACCTTCTAAAGATGTAAGAGGAAGTGGGGCTGCCATGGGATCTTTTCTCTCAAGCTGTTAAGCTTCGGTAAGTCAAGAGCCAAGAGCTCTGATACTAGATTGTGGGTCCCGTTTATGTATAGCACAACTCAAGAGGGGGGGGTGAATTGGATTTTCTAAAAATTTAACTTTCAAAAAAAATCAGAATTCTATTGCAGCGGAATTAGAAAGCAGTTGTGAGAGTTAATTATCAAGTTTAGAACTTCCTCACAAAGCTTATTGCAAGATTAGAAAGACTCTGTGAAGAACAATTATTGCATTTAGAACTGGTTCACAAAGCTTAAGCAATTTTAGAATAACTCTGTGAAGGATAGTTATTGCATTTAGAACTACTTCACAGAGCTTAAGCAAATTTAGAAAGACTCTGTGAAGAACAGCTATTGCGATTAGAATAGCTTTACAAAGCTTAAGCAATTTTAGAAAGACTCTGTGAAGAACAACTATGCGATTAGAACAGCTTCACAAAGATTATTGCTATTTTAGAAAGCCACTGTGAACAACAGTTATTGCATTTTAGAACTGGTTCACAAAACTTTAAGTAAGATTAGAAAATTGATTATAATTCATATTGTGAATTACACTGAATATAGAAGGACAAATTAGAACTTGATATAATCACAATACAGAAATCCAGAGTTCTAGTGTTCCACAGAGATAAAGCTTATTCACGATTAGAATCAAAAACTCATTAACAACTTTGCATTTCTAAACAGATTAATAGTTGTGTAAATAGAATATAATCAAGCAGAACTTCAGAAAGTAAAAGAAGATAAACACAGAGATTTATAGTGGTTCGGCTCTAACTCGCCTACATCCACTTCCCAAGACACATCTTGAGATCCTTCACTATGTTATCTCTTTTCAAGGGTAAGAGATAAACCAACAATACAAGGAAATAGATCAACACCTAGATCTAACCTTTATCCCACTAGATTTCCAAAGGTTCTAGTCAACCTCAACCCTTTCTGTTTTTGCAGAGAACAGAAACTCAAATCAAGACATTAGAATCTCACACAAGGACAAGGTCGCTTGATAACCTATTACATCATAGCTTTTCACCTAAGCTATTACATAAAAGTTTTTCAAATAAAGAGCATGTCTACAACAGATTACAGAATCTATATAGACAGAATCTCACACAAGGACAAGGTCGCTGGATAACCTATTACATCATAGCTTTTCACCTAAGCTATTACATAAAAGTTTTTCAAATAAAGAGCATGTCTACAACAGATTACAGAATCTATATAGACAAAGAGAAATGCAAGTATAAGCACAAGAAGAACAGAAAACGAATTTAGAAAACAGATTTAAAGATCAAAACTGTTCTTCAGAAAATGTTAATAAATTTTCTTTTCTCTTAAAAATTTTTCTTGAAGCAAACAGACGAAAAGAAATAGGGGGATTGAAAAGAGAGCTTAGAGAAATTTAAACTTTGAACAATGGACTCATACTCTTTTGCAAAAACCCCAACTTTTTGAAAGAGGAAATGGTTTTTATATGAAAAGATGATATTCTCTTTTGAAGTTAACATTGAGATTATTGCCTTAATGAGCAATGAAGTTTCTGACATTTTTAGACTAAAGAGCAATGCATGGGCTGTAATTATGAAATAACCCGAATTTTTATTTTTGAAACTTTTGAATTTTTATTAAATTAAAAATAAAAAATTTTGACTATGTGGGCTGTGAATAGAATACAGTCTCGATTCGAGCCCAAATTTGCCAGCTGGGCCCAAGCCCAAAAATATATTATCGGAATCTTCGATTTGAGAACACTTAAAAATTTTTAGGAAATAATATAGAACTCCAGTTACTAATCCATTATAAAATATATTTATATATGTGTGATTATTATATGAATTAATTATCCAAAAATCAAGTATCATTATTATTATTGTTTTTAATGTAATGGAGTAAAATGGAGAAATGTTACGGAATCTAACTAAATTAATCAAAATAAATCGAACCGGACCTGGAAATCAAATTGATTTTTTTCAAAAACCACACGAATAACCTGAAAACTAAGTAAAAACACTGCAAACCAAGCAAGAATCGAGCCAAATCATTAAATCAGACCAAATCGGTTCGAATCGAACCAGAATGATCTAGAAACCGACTTAGTCTCTTTTTTTCTTCCTCTCTTCTTCTTCTTCTTGGAGACGTGCGACAACCCCCCTTTCTGCCGGTTCACTGTGATCTACGGCCACCGGCCACGGAATTCGACACACGAGCACCCCATCTTGATCCTCTCATTGAAACAAACTCCTCTATGGTCTTGGTTCGCGCGATAAGGGCTGAAATTGAGAGAGATCGCGACTGGAAGGCTGGCCACCGTGCGATGGAGTTTTCCGGTGAAATCTCGTCAGTTCCGTCGACTTCAAGTGCCGGGAGTGGTCTCAAACGACTCCTCTCATCCACATGAACATTTCCCCTCCGAGAAATCGACTATTTGACGAGAAATGGCGAAACCACCATTAATGGCGGCACCAAGCTACTATCGAGGCTATTTCAGCCAGATGGAGGGCCGACATCAAAAACGGACTCTTCGATGAAATTTGAGTGGGGTGGCATGAAGAATGGTCAATTCTGGGCGGTTCCAACTTTTTCGGCCACCGTGGACTGCAGCGACGACAGCGGTCCGGCAAGCCTCCGGCGAGGCACCAAGGGACAGAATGTTCCTCTCTTCGCGAGGAACATGGAATCGTCGCCCAAATTTCAATCGGTACGCCCTAAGACTCAATTCTCAATTTTTGTATAAATTCTGAATTAGTAGATTAATGAATCTAATTGAGTAATTAAGTCAATTAAAATTGAATCATAAGAAAAGAGGTTATTGGAATAGCCTAAATATATATAGAACATTTTTAGTCCTTTGTAAATAAATTAAATTGATTAATATGCGGATTTTTGCAATAGTCGAATATGTTTAGTTAATTGGTTTAGGATTTTAGAATAATGTAATTGTAAATTAGTTTAGAGTATTGTCAAATAAATTTCATGAACTATAATCAGAACTAGAAGATTTGACATGGAAATAAGAATTCTTAGTTATTATTTGTATGAGTTGATTATTTGTTGATGCAAGAACTTAGCGGATGTTGAGTTACGAATGTGGCGGATGGGAAGTGTTGTTGTGAGTTGCCTGACGGATGGGCTGCGTGCATTGATTGATAAATATATAATATTATTGTGATATTTAAACAGGTAGATAGTCATACTTTTAGGGGAGATGCTGTCGAAATTTCGATAGAACCTAGACTAGTTTTAATTAATAACATAATAAATAAGCTTATTCAAATAATTTCTATAATTTGATACATAATAAATAAAGTGCTTTAATTACTTTATCATTATCATTATTATTCATTTAATTATTCAATTATTTATTTATTTTCATTATCATTATTTATTGTTATTATTATTTATTTTATCGTTGTTGTTTATTGTTAATATTATTTATTTAATTATTTAATTGCATTTGAGAATGGATGTCTAATTGTGCATTACATTACGATGTTCAACTGATTAATATGTCTGCATTTAATTGCAATGTTTGATTAATTGTGTTGTGATAATGCTATGCTTGTTTGTGTGGAATTGGGATGAAGTGGGTCACCATGGGTTTATGAGACCATTACCGTTATATGGATCCTGATTATGATTACCGTTAGCCGGGTAAATGGGAGATCGGCGCCCCCGTGTGCACCTATTGTTATGATCTGTATGATATGGAAAACCACAGGTTGGCTTCTTTATTGGGCGCACTTGATAATCTAGATTTGATCGCAGCCTGCAGGATGGCCTCCTGTTGTGAGCGCCTGATGGTCTAGATTTGATGGAGACGACCGGGTTGCCTCCTGTTGGTATGGAAAAGAAAAGAGAGAATGGAAAAACAATGAGAGGGCTGGTCAAGTGAGGATTAGACCGGTCGACCAGAATGGGGGATCGGCTCCCTGGTGCACACGTGAGAGGATGGGCCATGTGGGAGGACGACTCATCGGGGGTTTCGGTGACTCCACAGACCAATTTCCACGTGATGTGATTATATGAAGATGTTAATGATTGTGAGTGCTGGTGATGTGCCATTTGTGTGACTGGCTGCGTGAGCATATAACTAGTCGGATGACTAGATTGATATGTTTACACATTTGTGTGACTGCGTGTGTTGTGCAATAATTATTACTCCTTAGAAAACTCACATGTCTTGTTTAATTTTTCAGGAAGTAAGTTTCTCTTTAATTCGGTTTAAGCTATGTTTCTTCGCCGCAGGGCTATAAAGAAGTTTTCCTAGTTCCATAATTATTTTGCTATGTTACTATATGTATAAGAAGCTATGTATATCAAACAGTTAGTGACTCCGCAGTTGTAGGATTTACGTACATTCAGTCGTGTATAGACAAAATAATTATGTGAACCCATATTAAAAATGTGATGTATTGTTAATTAGGCCCGAACTGTGGAATGTTGTAGCTGATAAATTTAGGCCGAGATTTAATAAAATCTTGAGGTTTATTTTCCTATAGATATGGGCTAAATGTTTAAAATTATATTGAGATAATAAATTTTTAGTGTTTTAGGCTTACTACGGGCCTCGGGAGCCTTAAGTTTATCTGGGCCCTAATGCCGGTCCGGCCCATGGAATCGGGTCATGACAAATTAAAAGGGCTGTCGGACCACATTTAATATTCACACATGCAAAGTTTGGAGGTGAAAGGTTCAGTTTAGAAAACAGTGTAACATTTATATTAAAAACAACCAGCTGTATCAGAAACAGACATCTGTATTAAATCAGAAATTGCTTTTTAGATCAGAAAATACTTTTTGCAAAATTTCATTTAATAGCTACCAAGAATATTTACTCTAAAGATATTTTAGATGGGAAAACGTGAAGAGTAAAGATTTTGGCTATATCCTCTTAATAAATTTATTCAAAAACATTTCAAAACGATTTTGAGAGAGATAAAATAGATTTGTGCTTATAATATCATTTACTCTCTATTCTACAATAATTTCCTAAAACTTATTATAATACTAACCAATAGAAAATATCTTCATTAATCTTCATGGTCTTTAAATAAAAATCTTGGGATGTAGGAACTTCAATTCTTCAATAGTTTTCAACAATAATTTCT
This sequence comes from Jatropha curcas, assembly GCF_041381405.1. Taxonomy (NCBI): domain Eukaryota; kingdom Viridiplantae; phylum Streptophyta; class Magnoliopsida; order Malpighiales; family Euphorbiaceae; genus Jatropha; species Jatropha curcas. The sequence continues at coordinate 24,115,755 of NC_143161.1, forward strand.
GCATAAAATAATATTAGCACATACAAGAATATTAAATTTATTTCTTTTGCGTAGTCATCAAATTCTCAAGATAAAATTGACCCTTGAGCCAACAAAAATAAATAAAATAGATGGAGTATTTTTGACTTTATTTTTGTTCCACTCAGATGACGTTTTTAGAAAATCAAAAATAATATTAATTTCTCATTCCATTCTTTTTATATAGGAGAAATTTTCATTTTAGGTGTTCTTTTTATATAAAGAATTTTGCCTAATTTGGTAACTTTGAAAACAATGCTAATATGAAATGCGTATTTTATCATTATCTTAGTCTTTTGTGAAGCTTTTAATGTGAAAAATTCTCAAGATAGTGGCAGATAAATGTATAGATGTGCATTTAATATGAAAAAATTTTAGAGGCTTAATTATAAATATACTCTCAACTATGCGACTTGTTGCAAAATCAACATAAAACGACCTTTGTACCTCGGGTACTTCCATTTAGAGACTTAGATATATTGACACACCAATTTAAAAATCAGACCATAAAAAGGATTAAAGTAATATTTAACGTGGGACCCACTAGTTTACCTTGGGTTAGCTTAACCCAAGAAAGCCAAAACTCACCGTTTAAGTAGAACTCCCTTAACCCAAATAGGTGAATGTTGTAAACGTTTATTATTCTTTCCCCTTTCTTTATATCAGGCTGTGACTTTGCCAAATTTTTTCTCTTGCTATTCTCAAGTTTTCCATTTGGATTCGCTTCACTCTACTACCTTTAGTTAGCTCCTTATATCTTGTAATATTTATGATTTTTGTTTAGACGAATTTGGGTGATTTTTATTTTTGGTGGAGTTAAGGTTTATGATTAATTTCAGCCAATTTTTTTGCACTAATTTTGTTTTTGATTTTATATATATAAAGGGACGTTGGAGTTTGTTACTAATTATGGATATGCAATATCACTTTGTGTAGATGGTCAATATTTACTCTTACTTTACAGTGATTGGATTATAAATTTCTAATCTTTAGAAAGCAAACAAAGAACAAACAGTGGCTTATATATGCAATTCTTATTTTTACAAGTGTCTCTACATGGTTAAAGTTAATTTCTTTGGACTTTGAAATTTCAAAGAACTAAAACTATGACATTGAAATCAACGGATGAACAGAGAAAGATAGATTAAAGAAATCAAACAACAAAATAGAGTTGGTCATTGCTTACCAAGTTGTTCTCTGAATCGTCGTTGACAAACAACCAAATTATGCCGCTTTATTAAACAATGAAATAATCTCTCTTTAGGTAAGCAGTAATTTTCGTTGAATGGAAGCAAAATTTGCGAAGGAGAGAGTTTAAAAGCAGAGTATGTTTGTATAACTATAAAAGATGAATTGTTTATTTTGGGCTAAGGGAAAAGGAGTAAAACGGGGAGTTTTGGCTTCATTGGTTAAGCTAACCCAATATAAAGTAGTAGGTCCTATATTAAATATCATTTTAATCTTTTTTATGGTTTGATTTTTAAAATGGGGTATCAATATATCTAAGTTTTTAAATAAGAGTGTCCGGTGTACAAAAATCGTTTTAAATGATTTTGCAACAAGTTGCATAATTGAGGGTATATCTATAGTTTAAGCCAATTTTAGAAAATAAGTTGTTTCTACATTAATTTCCATCGAAAAAAGTATGCTCATATATGCAATATGAGCGTAGATTAAAATAGAATTTAAATAAAAAAAATTATAAAATTTCAAATTGACCACATTAAAAGAATTCTTACAGACATCGTCCAGATATTTAAAAAATTATGAGTATTTTAATTACACAAAATGAATTAGAGGAAAAAAGAAAAATTTAGAATCCAGATAGTAGAACCATTTTCTCTACCAGTTGTGAAAAGCTAAAAAGTGTCAAAAAAGAATAAATTTGCTTGACTATCTTCGGCCTTTAACCTAAATTGTGAGTGTCAATTATCAATAACTGAATTTAAATCTAGAAATAGAAAATCTTGGTCAACCCTAATCCTGTTTGTTTCCCTTGTCTTATTACGTGTAATCACGCGCCTGCACTGCAGAGCCAATTACAAAAATATCAAACATCATCTCTGCTTCTCACTTCAATCAATATCATCTCTCTTTTTCTTTGTCAGTCTTTCATTAGTTCTCTCCTATAGCTTAAAGCTTTAGTTCATCAAAGCATTGAGAAGGGAAAGCTCAAACGTAAAGTAGTAGTAATTGCTGTTCTTCCTTTATTTTCTAAAGCTATATCTTTCTTTCTTTTATTTTGTCCCTTTCAACAGATCTCTCCAAGCTTTATCTTTCTCTTTAGGTCTCTGCTTTCTCTCAGGAGAAAGTGGAAATTTTTACAGAAAAGATGTACTAACTTTCTGTTTCTTTGTTAATCATTGTTTAATGGTTTTGGATTTCTTAGTTGAGAATGAATAACGGGTTTGGTTTGAACAAGTCTTAGGGTTTTTCGTTTTGTTTTTTACCCTTTGATTATTCCAATTTCAACACTTGGACTAGTACAAAATTGCCCTTTCCATGACTGCAAAGCTTCAAGAAAAAAAAAAGGTAAAAAAAATATAATATTTGATATCGACTGTCGTTTGATTCGACATTTTATGCGTTTTAGCGAAAAGTAATGCTAGGCTTTTGTAAGAGTTGAATTTGGCAAATTTCTTAGTTGAATTTGGGTTGAAGTCTTGATCGGGTGAGGTTTTGACATATTTCTGTTCAAATTCGAAGGCTTTCAAAGTATATGACTACACAAATCTATTTATGTAGTTGAAGAAGGTTGGTTGTAGTTTTAGTTGTTATTCTTGTAAGAAAAATGGAGCAAAGTGAGGGAGAAGGCTGGAGAGAATTGATGAGGAAGATGCTTCCTCCTGGAGCTTCAATTCCTGAAGATGATGCAAAACTTGATTACTCAATAGCTATAGAATATGAAGGTCCACCAGTTCCTTACAAAGTTCCTAAAGTTGAACCTCTGGATGTGAGTCAGCAATCAATCCCAACTGCCGAACCACTTTCCCACTCCCAAAGATCGACTTCAAATCAAGTTCCTCCTGTAATTGAACCAGTACCTTTGCCCGTATCTTGTATAGCTGCTGGTGTTACAGATTCGCCGCCTACACAAACTCCAAGATTATCAGTAAGCTCAGAGTCTGTAGTGTCTGTCTTGCAAAACCCTGATTTTTCTTCTGCTTCAGCTTCTGCTTCCCCAGGTTCAGTTCATATTCCTTCAAGACAACAGCAAGTTAGTGCTAATGAAGTAAAGAGGGTACCTGTTGTTACTTTTAATACCGTTGAAAGGTATGAGAGCAAAAATATTGTTGATTTGGAGAAGCCATTTTATCCCGATTATGTTGGGGTTTCGAAAGGAAAGAAGAAGAAAAGGAGTAGAGTATGTTACAGGTGTGGCAAAGGGAAGTGGGAAACTAAGGAGTCATGCCTTGTTTGTGATGCTAAGTATTGTAGTAATTGTGTGCTCAGAGCTATGGGATCAATGCCTGAAGGACGTAAATGTGTCACTTGCATAGGTCAACCAATTGATGAATCAAAGCGGTTCAAGTTGGGTAAGCATTCCAGGGTATTATCTAGATTGCTCAGTCCTTTGGAAGTTAAGCAGATAATGAAAGCAGAAAAAGAATGCTCTGCTAATCAACTTCGACCAGAGCAACTCATTGTTAATGGATTCCCTCTCAAGCCAGAAGAGATGGCAGAACTGCTTGCTTGTCCATTACCTCCACGAAAACTGAAGCCAGGTAGATATTGGTATGATAAGGAATCTGGTCTGTGGGGGAAGGTAAATTGCTTCTGTTAGCATTATCTTACTTCAGTAGTTAGAACTTTATAAATTTCTTTGGATTAGTAATCATTATCAAGTGCTTTAAAGCGTCCTCAACTTGCCGATTTTACAGGAGGGGGACAAACCTGACAGGACCATTAGTTCAAACTTGAATTTCACAGGGAAACTCTCTCCTGATGCAAGTAATGGGAACACTGAAGTTTATATTAATGGCCGGGAAATTACCAAACTTGAACTGAGGGTACTAAAAGTAAGTCTGCTGCTTTCAATAGAGTATTAAGTCTAATTATTTCTAATTCTTCCATATGTTGCAAACGTCAACATTTAGTTTGTTGCCATAGAAATGGAATTACGACTACGAAGTTGTTCAAGTTTTACTTCTTTGCCTGTTTGCTTATTGATTGATTCTAAGACTTGTTTGCTAGCATTCAATACTCCTTGTTGTTTTCTATGTTAAGGTTTGCTGTTATTCACACAATGTATGTTGAGTCATTTAGGCTTTGTTTCGCCCTTCCATTCACCTACAACTTATTTTAGTTGCACAATTATAGTTAAACAGTCAACCACAAATTGATAGGATGATGATCTTTCCAAGTCTATTTTCATATCCAATTTCAAACTGGTGGTTCAATAAATGGGATTGTTCCTCGTGTTGTCCATTAGTTATACTATCAACTGCTATTAGCATTAGCTCGAGTAGCAAAGACACTGCTGAGAGAGATATGTAACTGTTTTAAACTCTTATTACTAATAGGAGAAAAAAAAAAAAAAAAAGACATACCGTAAAAATATGTGATCATTCATTTATTTTAGGAAAATGGATGATGAGAATGTCTTACATTTTCCACTATTACTCTACCATCCTCTTACTACCAGATTAGGATAAAATTTCTAGAAGTTTCTTTCCTTGAAAATGATGATTGTGGTGCTTGTTAGCTATTTGACATGGATAAAGTTGCAATACATGCAAATGAGTTTACCTAATGTTGGGCTAGTTTAGGCTTCGTTACTCGCCTAATTTGTTCATTAGGTTGGAATTAGGCTGGTGCAGTGCCTTTTCTATGGTGAATCCTATGATCAGTGTTAGAAAAATGGCCATCTCTGTAACTGAGAATGCCCATTAAGTTGCATTGAAATAGAGGATTAGGCCCTGCCCTTGTTTTTATTTATTTCTGTTGGGAGCTACCTTCTAGGCCAGCCGCATGTGAATGATCAGGTTTTTCCTATAATTCTGTGTACTTAAAATGATCCAAAATACCGTAAATAGGTGCTGCATTAACTCTGTGCTATAAGTGCACAGCAAAACTTTGAGCCATTGCAGATTCATAGATTCTTCCTCCTTTGACTCTCAAATATTTGTGTTTGGACAATGTAAAAAATATCTTGGCAGATATATCATTATCATGAAACTTTTAACTTTAGATCGCTGCCAGATGTGTCTAGTGGACATTATATGGTGTGACAATTATGTCTTGTGTGTTTGTAGTTGATCATCATCATGGAGACAATGTGGCAATGCTTTGCAACAACTCCATTTTGATATTAATATTCTTCGTACATACTTGGTACTCATATAGCTTGATTATGTTCCTTCAGTTGGTTCTCTATAATAAGTGATCATGTTGTCACAATTTGTACCCTCTGCATGATTTGTATTTTAGTCACTCTGTTTTATAGCTAATGGAAACTGATAACCTTGTTTCTTTATTTTTTCAGCTAGCAAATGTACAATGCCCACGTGATACCCATTTTTGGGTCTATGATGATGGGCGTTATGAAGAGGAAGGTCAAAATAATATCCGGGGAAACATTTGGGAGAAGGTATATACCGTAGAAGTCATAAGAAATTGAACAGAGTCATTATTTTATCATCATTCCTTCATGAAACATTGTGGATTTGCTCTTTGCTAGACAGGCATCAACACGGTTTGTTTGTGCACTTTTCTCTTTGCCCGTGCCCCATGGTCAACCACATGGACAGAGGGATGAGGCTAGTAATTATACTACTGTTCCAAATTATCTAGAGCAGAAAAAAGCGCAGAAACTTCTTCTGCTCGGTCTTCAAGGCTCTGGAACTAGCACTATCTTCAAGCAGGTATGGTTTCTCTCTCTCTCTCTCTCTCTCTCCTTCTTCTTCTTCTTCTTTTATTTATTTATTTATTTTTATTTTGATTTGACTATCTCATCTAGATCATATACAAAATATTCATTGAGTAAACTTATATTATTGATGATACCAACTCTATGGACTACCATTGTTACCTTGCTTTACCCCCCAAAACAATATTACCATTATGAATCAACTTAAATTAATGGTTTTCAAAGGTCTTGATATATTGAGCTGACAGAGAACTTTTATCTTAATTTGCCACTCCATCAAATCTGGCTTTGATCTTATGGGTAACATCTTCTCAACATTTCTGTCTCTATGTAATAAATCCAAGATATTTCTCTAGGCCTTAAATAAAATTACTGGAAATGTTACCGATATTGGTTGCGGTATAATGATTTTGGACTGTATTGGACCATATTGGTCTACTCAACATGAATTTGCTTTTCAACGGTTTATAAAAAAATTGACTAATGTCTATGTAAAACATAAATCTGATCAAAATTTTACACTCTACTATCATTATTAATAGGTAATAAAGGAAATATAAATGGAGTACTAATAAACTTAAAAAGTAATTTAAAAAATTTTAAAATTCAGGACGTTTAAGAATTTTGTTATTTTTTATAAAAATTAACATTTACTTCGTAACATCTTTCATTTATTATATATTCCTAAACACGTTGATAATGTTTTTTTTATTATTTGACTCTATTTTTATATTCAAGTCAATATTGTTTTATATGCTAAAAGCCAACCTCATTCCACTTTTTCTGGAACAATGCAATGAGGTTGGGCTGGTGTTACTTGGATCGTGGTAAAATTTGGTATCTTTATGTGGTATGGGTATGCAATATGGGACTTCACTCAGTAAGCGGTACTGGGGGTAGCTTTATTCATATTTTTAGGAACAAAATTCGCTTAGGACTGGTTCGCTATGCATAAACTTCAAACTATATATTAATTAAGAAAAAAATTATGAACTATAAGTGCATAACCAATAGATATAGAGCTTACTAATACGAATTAAGAAAAATATTTTCACCAGAAATTATAAACAGAAAATTTATTGAAGTAGTCTCAACGAAAATTGAAACATAGTCATAAAATGACAGATTCACAAAACACTTCCATAATTCAAAAACTTCTAAGATTATAATATCTTAGTTTTTTATTCTAAAGTAAAGCTAGAATCTAGGGATCAATCCTTTATTTGGCCTTGTTGCAAATCTATATATTTGATTTTGTTAAAATCAGCCAACACTAGAACTAGAAGAAGCCATGTTTACTGTTGAAGTAGGGTTGAAAACATCCAACGATGCTGCATCTTCATCTTTTTCTGTAAAGTCCCATATGCTGTCTGCATAATCACCATTTATTGATTTCCTTCTCAGTTTCTGTAACTCATGATAGAATCATCAATGATGGTCTCTTTAGGATCGATGTCGCGTTTGTCGAAAGGCCCATTCTTATAACTTTCAGTGAAGCGGGATAAGAGGCGAATATTTGAGTGAATGCAAACCCATGCACTCAACCTGTTCCTTTTTACATTGTGATTATAAGAATATGTGCTCCAATTACATTCAGCTGAAGATCTAGTAATCGGTTAAGATAAAACTTTCCTTGCAACTCTTGCTAATTTTGGAGTTTCTGAACCATAGTGGACCACCAATCAATAGAACCATAGTCGTTGCATCAGTTTGAGCCGCAGCCATAGCATATAGGCCTTACGTGAGTTAAAAATGGCAAATTGCTTATGTTGCAATCTTGCTTCATCCTCACTTTCTCCACTATCATCAGTTATCCCATTAAATGCTTCCGTGACACCAAAGATCACTTCTGTATCTTCATTTGGAGGCTTCCTAATTGTTCCCTCTGGTGCTGGTAATACAAGATATCTAGGATCATAAAATCTAGGAGCAAGTGCAAAGGCAAGACAATGCAAAGAAATTGACATCTTCTCCCATCTACCGACCACAATTTCCTCCATCCTTGCATGATCATCAAAATGCTTGTTTTCATTCATTAAACCATCTTATCCATCTTTTCGTGAATCTCACCTGATTTTGGCCCTTAAGCATCACAAAATTTGATTAGTAAATAAATGGTTTTGTAATTTGTGACCATATTCTACACCTCTTCCCAATCACTTATAATAGTTTCCACAACTAAAGCACACGGTTATCTCTTGCTTCACTAAGTCTTTCCAAGATTTAAGCACAACAGCAGTTGCCAAAGCTTCTCTACAATCAATAAGTCCCTTCAACAAAATTAATGTGAAGCAAGTCTGGTTTTTGCCACTTTAAGAAGCTGTAATTTGGAATATTCTCTAAAAATAGCCAATGCACGAGAATGATTCAAGGAGTAGTACTTTCACAATTTTTTCTACTCTCCTATATGTATTGCTTAGCCACTCAAATTCTTTTGCAAATCTTTTAAAATAAGAATAAGGGTGTGAACAACTCAAGGAGATCAAAATATATGTACGTGTACCTTTTGTACCTCTTTCCAAGCAACTTTGTAATTTGCTGCTTTGTCTGTAACAACTCGAATTACATTAGGAGGCCCCACCTTTTCAATGGCTTTTAGTGAATATTGTGTTATTGCATCAACTTATTCGAAATATATACTTAAAAAAAAAAAAAATTTTTAGAGGTAGGGGGCCATGGTCCTTGTCAGTCCCCTGCTTTATTCATCATCATCAATAGAAGCTTGGGTGATATTGAGATGGTGGTGGCTAGGATTTGTTATCAGAGAATTGTCTTTTTTTTTTTTTTTTTTAAATTGTAATATTATTGTTGATAAATCATTTAAAAATTTAAAAGATTTAGAAATAGTAAACTAAGAATTCTTTTTCTTATCAGCAATATATATATTATTTTACTGTTAAGAAGCCTTAATTGGCCAAGAAAGTAAGAAAATTTGTACCCAATTGACCAAAATAAATCACTAAAGTCACAGTTTCACGCTGGATAATGCTATTGACATCTCTAATAAATTTGCCCAATAACTTGTTTTTGGGCTGCAAAAGAATAGTCTAGATGAATATAACGAAAATGTCCAAATGGTATGCCTTATTTTTGGGCCAGTGTTGGGCGACTCTGATGGCCTAACAGTCAAAAAGATAGATAAAAGCAAAAATACCTTTGACAGAGTGCCAAATGTAAAAGAGCATTTCAGTGTGCAGCTTCTGCAATGTTTAAGCAACACAAATGTGAAATGATTTAAATTAAAACTCAGTCTCAATTTGATAAGCTATCACTAAACAGATTTCAGAACATATTTTGCTGATGCAACTTGTTCAATAGATATTTCTCTCTTTTTATAAGTATGCTGAAATCCTTGTATCACTCCACAGGCCAAATTTTTGTATGGAAATAAGTTTACTGGAGAAGAGCTGCAGGATATCAAGCTGATGATCCAGAGTAATATGTACAGATATCTTAGCATTTTGCTTGATGGACGGGAACGCTTTGAAGAGGAGGCAATGTCTAGGATAAGGGAGTTAGGTTACCAAGATCAAAGCTTGGGGGCAGGTAAAGTTTTCGTTTTATTCATTTTTTCCTGCACTAAAATCGTTGATGTACTTTCATTTATTGGGTGGTCAAGTGCTTCCTTAATATTTGAAATTTGGTATAAACTTGGGTGGTGTATGATTCTTCACTTGTTCATTTATTGAGTAATCTGTTGCTGCCTTAAGTTGAAAGTTGGTATAAGCTCATTTTGTGTATAAGGCTCCAATTATGTTGTGTTTTTAGGTTGGTTGCTCTAGCATATGGCTGTTAAGGCCAGCCAGCTGTGATTCTGTTGTGTTTGTTGCTCTTGTTTGCCCATATGTTCACATTTTGGTGTGACATATTTTAAAACTAGAGAACTGTGGTTTTAAAAATGATATTTTCTTGTTTCATCAATTTGGTCTTGGACATGGAACCTAGTTGGTCATCATGTCTTTTATGAAGAGCACCTGATTTTTATTTCCCAAAATCAGATTGCACGTCTCTGATTCTCTAATCTGTCTGTGATAATACTTTCTTCTTCATTACTTTGAGCTAATCTGTTTGCGATAATACTTTCTTCTTCATTTCTTCGAGAAGTCCCTTTTTCAATTTTGTCATTTCCTTTCAAGTAACCCAAAATAGTGTAAATTCTGGAATTCAGTCAGTTGTTGCAAATGGCGTGTTTTTGGTAGCCACTGCTAATACGAATTCTCTAGCTGCTTATACTGCAGATGTCATAAATGGGATAACAACAACACAAGTGCTTGAACTTTTAGTGTCTTGTTATCTAAGTAATCAAAACTTTGTTTATGCACACACAACCAAATTCATGAATGGGAAACAATTTTCCTATGCAAGTGCATTTGATGAATATAGGTAGATATATTTACCTAAAGGCATGTTTGAGGTGCAATGCGCAGTCAAATTGGCTCTACTGCCTCTACTGGAGAAAGATGGGCTACCCCTCACAAGCAATTCCTTAGTGCCTAAATGCATTCCTTCTTCCATGAACAGGGCCCACAAAAGATCCTCCTATTTTTTCACCTTTGATTGGCTCTCCTACCACGAATGGCCACCATCACCAGACTTGGAACTTGCTATCTACTTGAATTTGTATTCACATGCTGCTGGGAAATCATTAGAAATACCATTGCTGCTGATGGGAACTCATTAAACTCTCACCAAACAATCAGAACTTGAGCTGCTCGGTGTGGTACTTCTGTTTCTAGAATCCATGTCTTCGCCCCCCCACCCCTGCGCCGCCGAAAAAAAAAAAAAAAACCCACGAAAACCTGTTTTCCACTCAAAACAATTCTAGTATAATGCTGAAAGAAAATCTTTCTCTATACTTCCCTTATCTGCGTTGCTTTTGGTTTCTTTTTATTGTCCCCTGTATTTACATAAACAATAAAGCTGGGCCTATATCACCTCATCTTTCCTGAAATTTGCTCAAGTTCTCAATCGTATGTAGTTTAAGAATTCACTTCAATCTTGTCCTGTGACTTTGACATTACATTCGTTGCAATTCTGTCCTCATTCCCTGAGCACAATCCCTTGTGTATGTGGTATGATGCAAATCCTATTCCTAGGGATTTCAGGAGTTCTTGTTTTAGGAAACAATATATAACTATAGAAAGTAGGAATTGTAGGGATTTGTGATAGTGTATTCCTAATTAGATTAGGATTCCTAATCCTAATATTCCTAAGGTTTTCAAACACTACAAATAGGCCAAGTTATTTACGTTACAATCAGACTTTAATATGAACATTATTTGAGAATAATACAATTGAGAATTAGTTTCTCTCTTCTTTAGGGATTCGTTCCATGATTGTGTTTGTTCTTTTTGGTTCTGCATCACAATAACATGCTGTAAGTATGTTAATATGGATGGCCTACACTCGCTAGTTGAAACAAAACTGCTAGAATTAATAAAACAACAATGATTTGTTAAATGAAATCACCCTTAAAGCTACACCATTTGGATCAATTTAATAAAGATTCTCCTTGACACCATAAACAGCAATCTTCTCCTATTCTTATCATTGTTTTACTTCAACCTTGTGTTTATGAGAAACTCTTAATCTGAGCTCTCCTTTTTACACTAATTTTTCTGATCCAATCTTCCTTTTCATTGTTTTTTCTTGTATTTGAAAATTGAGGTTTGAGTATCCGAACATTGAAAATGAAATTGTTCTTTAGCTGATTCTTCTTTGCAGACATTAAGCTGCCTTTTTTCGAGGGGGTTGATGATAAGTGCTTAACAAGCTGGCATCATTGGGGGTTTCACCCATAGCGAGAAACAGCAAGAGGGCTATTCGGGTGCTGCAAAACTATTTCCTTCACTCTTTTGATTCTTGTGATTCTCAACATTATGATAAAATTTAAGGGTGCAGAAGATGTTTATGGGTGTTTCGAGATAGGGAAAACAATTTCAATGGGTTGGAGCTGGAGATCCATGTGGCAGCCGTGGGATTCAGTTTCATTTCTAAAAAATTATTACATTGACTTCCTTTCTTGGAATTTCTTGACGATTTATGATTGATAAAAGGTTGAGGGCGGGTGTGAAGAAGTGTTTGGGTTGTCGGCATCTAAAAAGATCGAGATTTGATGCTGGAATAGTTGCGCTGTCGAAATCCCTCCTTCACACTCTATCTTGACAGTCTCGCTTCTTGCAAGGTCATTTTTAGAAGAACAAAACTTTTGCATTTGTCTTATTTCAAAACTAAGCTTCCTTTGACTTTCAAAAACATTAGCCCAAAAACGACATCATTTTCATGTTTGATAAATTAGTCTGTCAATGTGTACAAGTACATACTGCATCTGCAATGACACATGCTTTAAATACTTAAAATAGAATTGCAATTATTGTCAAAGCTGTATAATAAAATTGAAACAAACTCTTAAATGGGATAGAATTGAAAATTCATGCAAATGGATAGATGAATTGATCATGCCATAAAGTTTAAAGGCGCTTCCCCTCAAAAAAGAAAAAAGCAAAAAGCAACTTTGTTTTTTTGTCGAGTCTGTGCTTTGTGTTCTTTTCTTGGTTGTCAGAATCTTAACATTAGATTGATGCTTAAAAGCTTATTGACCTTTTTCACTTTTTTCTTTCAAATAGAGTTAAATGTTTCAATATGTTATAAATATCAGGAGTTAATTTGGTTACTAGCTGATATCTTAAGTTTTTTATAATAGTGTTGATTTGGTTTAAGAATTAAAACCATTTGAATTTTTTTAAAAACTATTATTATTATTTATTTTTTTGCACCTCAACTCACTCAGGTGTGTACGTGCCTAGGGTCAAAGACCCTTTTGTACCTTTACTAACTATGGGTAGAATATAATTGAAGTTTAGAGCTGTGTTTTTTCTTCCATTATTTGAAGATTACATAGGCAGAAACTTAACTTCTTTTGTATGTAACACATGGTAAGAAATGCTATTTTTTCATAGAAAAAGCTTAATAGCTGAATTGTGAAAGAGAAAGTATAGAGATCAATCATTGAAGAACCCAAGGACCTTAACTCTGATGAAAGAAAGAAGATCATCTTCAATGATGAGGAGGATTACTATTTTTCCATGAGTGGCTTTCAGACTAGACTTAGGGCCTTTTCTGATTTTATTTTATTTTATTTTTTTTGTGCGTGTGTGTATTTGTCGTGAACTATGTTCAATTGTCATTGTTTATATTTTGGCACTTCTATGCACCTTGCTTTTGGTTGAACTGCTCTACCAGCGATCTTCTTTGTAATATTGTAGCTCGAGTGCAGTATTTGGAGTTTGTTATTATGATCTTATGTACTAGTTATTTCTTTCAAGTCCAGTGTGTTCATGACTTGACTAATGTCCCTGTAAAAAGTGTATGCACATTTGATAAATATGCATCTCATTATCCTTGTGATACTGGCACCGATTCAGTGTAGAGAAAAAGTAATGAAATTGTTATGGTGGCTTTAACATGTATTGATAATTTTAATTTTGCTTCAGATGGAGAAGTTGACTCTAGCGAAACCAATCAGTGTATCTATTCCATCAACCCAAGACTGAAACATTTCTCTGACTGGCTGTTAGACATTATAGCCACCGGGGATTTGGATGCATTTTTCCCTGCAGCAACACGTGAATATGCTCCATTGGTTGAAGAGGTGTGGAAGGATCCTGCTATACAGGAAACATATAAAAGAAAAGACGAGCTTCACTTCCTTCCGGATGTTGCCGAGTATTTCTTGAGTCGGGTATTTTCATCACATTTTTCCTACTTATCTCATTCAGAGAAATGATGTTGATTACTTTTAGCAATTTTATTCCGCAATTGATAATTTCAACAAAGCTTTTCTAATAACCAATTTTTCTTATTTTGTTTTCTATTTCAATATCCCTGTGATACTTTTCTGATTGGGCCTGAACCTACTTAAATTCAATTGAGATTGATACTGACTGGTATATGATGCTTCTTCTTTCTTTCAGGCTGTTGAGGTCTCAAGCAATGAATATGAACCTTCGGAACGTGATATTCTCTATGCAGAAGGGGTTACCCAAGGGAACGGTTTGGCTTTCATAGAATTTTCTCTTGATGATCGCAGCCCAATGTCCGAAACATACACGGATAATATAGAAGCTCCCCCACCTCTGACAAAGTAATTCTTTCTAATCACACATAATAACCACTTTAGCTCATTAAATAAAAATCCTGTTCAGATATGATGTTGCGTAAACACTCGAGTTGGGAAGACTGGAAAACTACCACAGTTTCTTTTTCCCTTTTTTTTCCCTGAATACAAAGACTAATATTTGATTACTTGATGTGCACTGTTTTCAGATATCAACTTATTAGGGTAAATGCGAAAGGGATGAATGAGGGGTGCAAATGGGTGGAAATGTTTGAAGATGTGCGTGCGGTGGTGTTCTGTGTATCCCTCAGTGACTATGATCAGATGTGGCTAGCACCTGAGAATAGCGGCAGTGGATCACTTCTTCAGAATAAGATGATGCAAAGCAAAGAGCTGTTTGAGACTATGATCAAGCACCCTTGTTTTAAGGATACTCCATTTGTCTTGGTACTTAACAAATATGATCTTTTTGAAGAGAAGGTTAATCGGGTGCATCTAAGTGCTTGTGAATGGTTCGATGATTTCAGTCCAGTGCGGCCTCATAACAACAATCAAACACTCGCTCACCAGGCATACTACTATGTTGCGATGAAGTTCAAAGATCTCTATGCTTCCCTCACAGGTCGGAAGCTCTTTGTGTGGCAAGCTAGGGCTAGAGACCGTGTGACCATTGATGAGGCATTTAAGTACATAAGGGAAGTTCTCAAGTGGGATGAAGAGAAGAAAGAAGATAATTACTATGGTGGAGCTGAGGAATCATTTTACAGTACGGACATGAGCTCGTCACCATTTGTCATGGTCGAGTGATGTGGTTTTGAATGATTATTTGCATTTGCTTTATAGATAGAGAAAAATGTATAAAGAAGGGTATTATTATGATCATTCACAATAAGGCAACTTCTTTATTTGTATTATGCTGTTGTTGTAACATCAATTCTGTGATAGTATTGGAGGGGCGTCTCAAAAATCAAGGTAATCTTGTGTGCAATTTCATCAAGGAGATTTTGTGCTAAAATTTGAAACAGATTTGGGAATTCTTTTAGGAGCAAGCCATAAGGAATGTGTGTTTGTGCAGCACAAATCTAATTCCTTTGATTTTTTTTTTAATTAGGTCAGTTTTATGAAATTCATTTGGAATTTGAGAGAATTTAGAGTTTTCTTGATATGTAAGGACAGTTTTTCCCTTTCTGTTATAATTTATAATTAAAATAATTTCAAATTAGATAGAAGACTTAAATACTTTTAAATTTTACAAATTAATTAATATGTTTTTAAAATAGCAGGAATTGACTAATTTGTTGTATCAAAGAGCAAATCAGTAATTTACTCAATGAGATTCACTCTTTAGGCATATCATATCATTTGATAGCTTAACTTACAAAAATACAATCAAATTTGCGTGTTATTGCAATATCATTCTAAAATATTTTAATTTTAAAATTTAGATATATTATCAACTTAGATTTAAAATTCACTTTAGATTTATAATATAATAATATAAAAATGAGACCCGCTAAATTAACTAGGGTTAATTTAACCCAAGTTTTCAAAATTTAAGAAATGCATCATTTTGATCTTGAAAAACAAAATCCCTAATTTCCTTTGCAACTCCATCAGCTCCTTTTCTTCCTTGTTCCCTCGATAATCTCCTCTGTATCAAATTTGGGTTTCTTCTTCCACGTTTCCCTTCTCTCTTTGATATTATTGTCTCTGCCAAACTTAACACACAATAGTAGTAAATGAACTTGTGAGTTGTATAGCAGTTGGCCAATAACAATTTTTCTTTGAATAATTGTCCTTTTCCTTTCTATATTTGAGCTTCGATCAATCCCACCCAGGTCTATTTTAACTTGTGAGTTGTTTTAACTTTTTATTTTATTTGTGAGGTCAGAAGTATGTTTTTGGCTATTTGGGTTTTTTTTCTTTTTTTTTTTCTGACTCTCTTTCTCCCCATCTATGACTCATTGCCAGTAGTTTTCTTTTTCATAGTCATGCAATTGCTTCCTCTGCATTTCATTTTCTTGTTTGATAATATATTTAATTTTTTTTCCTCTTTTCTTTAATGGGTAATTATCTAATTATTTATAGTATTAAATGGAGAATTTTGTTTCTGGATATAATGACGGGTGTTTTATATTTGTGTATTTTGTAGTTTTTATCGAATGATTTATCAAGTGATTATTATTATTATTATTATTTTGGCATTTGTTGGTACTTGATGGAGCTAGAGCTGCAAACGAGATTAAAAATTTTATTTTTTAAGATCAAAACCGTCCATTTCATAAATTTTAGGAGGTTGGGTTAACTCAAGTTGGTTTGGTGGGGCTACTTTTATGTTATTATATTGCAAATCCTAAGTGAATTTTAAATCTAGATCGACAATATATTTAAGTTTTAAAGCGGGGGTGCCGGAATGACAAAGCTTATTTTAGAGTGATATTACAACAACACGTAATTTCAGGTTAACCCTCATTTGATTTTATGGAGGTTTTATGCTCACAGTTCCTTAGTTACCAGGTTCATCTTTTAAGCCTGCTTCAAATTAGGATGACTAATATCCAATAGACTGAATATGTTTTACAAGGAATCGGAGTAAGATAGGACGATTTTTTCCGAGAAATTTCCAAAATACACACTATAGGATCTTTCTATTGAATCAATCCTAATAAGAATATATATATATATATATATATATATATATATATATATATATATATATATATATATATATATATATATATATATATATTTGATAGCTCCCAACTTAATGATAACGTGTACCAAAACTAATAATATTTCTATTTATACCATATTACAGTTTTGGTGGGCTATGGGCTTAAGGTATGGATTCACAATTACTTTAAGCTTGAGCCAATTAGTTTGGCCTCTAAATATTAGAGGTCGTTTCTTAATTAATTTAGAGGTTGTTACAAGAAGAGATCCAAAGCTTTTTGTATGATCTTCACGATCAAGAATTGTTTACCTAAGTAGTTGTACAACTAAATGGTTGAGGCTGCAATACTTTGGTAATCACCTGATACTCTATAAATGTAACGTCCCATTTTTCTATTGAATCGAGTCGTTACTTAGAGTCGAGTCGGGCTGATCCAAAACCCGGTTCGATCCATTAGAGTCTAGAGTGGGCTAGAATGAGATGTAATTGCAATAAGGAAAAGAAGTGGACTTACTTGAAGGAAACAAAAAGATCAAAGTATAAGGATTAGGACTTGCTTGCACGAAAGTATAAAGTTGAGGTATTAAGTTGTACCATTTTGACACTTGAGGTACCATTTGGTAATTTTCACAGAAAAATCCATGATATTTTGGAGATGTACCCGTGAGTTCCATTTCATTTCATTTCTTCATCCTTATCTTCATCTTCTTCCTCTACTTTTCCTCTCATGCTTTCCTTTCTCCATCACTTTTAATGGTAGTGAAGATTTTAATGGGATTCAAGCATTAATTCAACTTCTATTCTATCCAAGTAAGTAAACCTTCTTGAATTTCATACTTGAATCATTTGGTGATATTTTTAGAGTATTCATAAGAATTCTCATGTATAGGAGAGGTGAGCTCAAAGGTAGAAGAAAAAGGAAGCTAAAAAGAAGAGCTTAAGCTTTTTGGAGTGAAGGTGTGCTATCTCTTTTAGTTTAATTCATTTCCTTACATGATAATTTGTGGGATGTGTTGAAAATGAGATGATATGTTGCTTAATGTTGAGTGAGAAGACTGAAAATGGTGAAAAAGCATGAGATGAAATGAATAAATGAAGTAGAGATTGAGTTCATGCTGAAACAGGTTTTGCTGGAAAATTTACTAGTAACTTCACCTTGATTTTGACCCTATTTAATGATGGAATTATGAAGTGTCATAGAAGAGTTATTTGTTCCTCTATGTGTTAGCTTTACATGGATTTTTGAATCACCCAAATCGGAGTTATATATTGAGAGATATGACCAAAAGAGTACAGACTGCGCAGGCTGGAAAACACATCGCGCGCTCGCGAATTTCATTTGCGCGCTCGCGAATTGTGTCTGGAAACTCTCTGACTCTCATTTGCACTTCTCGCGCTCGCGACTTTGCATGGCGCGCTCGCGAATTGTGTTCTGATGCTCTTTTGGACTTCATTTTCAATGCAATTGTATTCCTTTGCTCAACTTATATGCCTCCAATCATTTTAAAACAAAAAGACAACATTAGAACATGTATCAAAACAACATGCAAGCATGCAAATGATGTGAAATGAGGTAAACACTATGGTGTATGAAGTTATGAATGCAATGCAATTGTATTCCTTTTCTCAACTTGTATGTCTTCAATCATTTTAAAGCAAAAAGACAACATGAACACATGTATAAACACAAAATGCAAGCATGCAAATGGTGTGAAACTAATATGACACAAGTTGCCCGCTTGGCGAGGCTATTAGCATACAGGTAAGCAGTAAATTTTATGAAATGATGAAGCAGTTAATTTCATGACACAAGCATGCAAATTATGACACAGTTACTATGCATTTGTTTTATCTATTGACATACCATTAATATGCTCCATTGAGGTTAGGTAGAAACCATGTAGATAAGGCTATGTCGCGACATAGAATAGCAGATCTGCGCCCCATACAGTTTGGTACTCCGGCTACAGGCCGTTGAGTGGATATGATTATATAGGCCATAGCAGCCAAGCATACAGTTTCATCCAGTTTCATACAATTTTTCTTATCACTTCGGTTTCACTATAACCTTATGGAGCCATACAGATATCTTGACATAACATTGCATGAATCATACAGTATACTAAACAGCAAGAAAGATCATCAAGGTAAACTGAAAGTATCATGATATGTGTGCTTACATTCCATCTGTGAGTACATGTTTATTTCTACATATGTATGTGCTTATATGTTTCTTTATTCATTATGATATTCACTGAGTTTTAATCAAAGTTGCAGAATTCATACAGCATAAAGAACATCAGGTAAGATCATGAAAGTATAATGCGATATATGCTTACAAGTTTATTTATTGAATCTTTAAGGAGCCATACAGTCATGAGATGTTATTAATCATAACTTATATGATGTAACTAAAAGTGCATAAGTCATACAGCATAATGAATAGCAAGTAAGACAATGAACATATACTGTTATGTATTCTTACATGTTTATTGATTTCATTCATACAGCATAATGAATAGCAGGTAAGATCATGATAGTATCATGATATGTGTGATCAAAGGTTCATGTAAAGGAGTTATGAGATAATTAGAACTCAATTATTATGTTAGAATTAGAAGTTTATTCTTCACTATAAAGATACATTTATGTTGAAATTCAATGATTCTAAGATTTTCAATGCTTTTATGAAATTTGTAGTTTAAGTAAGTTGACATCACACTTTGTTAAGTATGTGAATTATGAGCACCACTGAGTTTTATACTCAGCGCGTCGATTTTTATCACGCGTAGGTTGAAGATCGTGGTTGCTACTTGAAGACTTGAAGAGTACTATCAAAGCAGAAGTGACTAATTCGGGTTTAGATTGAGAGTTATATAATTAAGAATTATGGCATGTATTAAGATTTATGGCATGTATAATTATTACATTTGTTAGAGCTATGTGATTGTAAATATAAGTGAAGCAGGTAATTATTTTGGTGTAAGTAGTTGGAGATAAGAATAATACTTATGAAATGACTGAAATATTTTACTATAGTTGGTATGATTAGGTCATGAAGACTTGATATAGATCATGAATGCAATTAATTGCTGGATATTAAATGCTATAGGATTTATACAGTTATGACTATATACATAAAGTGTTGTTGTGTTATGATGATTAGTTGGAGATATTAAAAGTTTGAAGTTTAATTGGGAGTGTTTTATATTCATATTTAGCATACAGGATGATATCAGCATGACAGGATATAAGTTCAACCAGATTGTAGCGTCTTGGCTCGGTTCATTCGGGTTAACGGGTGGACCGGGAAGGGATGTTACAATAAAAGTCAAGTTCTGATAGAGAAGTGAATATTGTAAATAATTCAATCCAGAAATCAAATAACATAGAAGAATGGATGTGTAGAATTAGGAGAGAACATACTCTTATTACTGCTAAATCTGAAAATTACAATCAATAAGGAAGGAAGGAACAAACTATTGACAAGGAAATAAAGGATAGTTGGCTGATAAATCAACCCTCAAGCCAAAGCCCGTGCGGAATAATTCTGCCCAAAAAGATACTCATTACAAAAGATACCCCACTATCCAAAAGAAGCTCTATAAATATTAACAAAGGCTAACTAACTGTGTGACGTGTCTCTCCCCTTTCTTGATTGCCAAACCTGCTCCTTTCATTGGCTTTGCTTCTCCTAAAATAAACCAGATAACCTGGAATCTCACTCCTAATGTTACCACCTCTTGAAAGAATTGCCTTGTCCCCAAGGCAAAATTGAGGAAATTAAGCTTGCATATTTGACTCATTAACCTAAGTAGCATTTTCTTCAGCTTAGCCCTGCCACTGCACTAGGACTTGAGGAATTGGCTGGCTGTCTTGATGTAAAATTCTCCATTGACAGGCTTTAATGGGCTCGAGTAGGGGCTCTTCATGAACATCCATTGTGTCAGGCAACTGTACAACGTCTGGATGGTCACCCACTGTTTTCTTTAATTGAGACACATGGAAAATGAGATGAATTTTGGATGACGATGACAAATTGAGCTTGTAGGCCACAACTCTAATCTTTTCAACTATTTCAAATGGCCAAAGAAGCGAGCTGCCATTTTGGCATTGATGCGATTTGCTGTAGAATTTTGCCGATACTGAATGTCCCACCTGTGCTTGTTAGCGTACTTGGTCATCAACTACTGTGCTCTAATGAGATTATGGCAAAGCTGTCACAAGACTTCAACTTTATTTTGCAGATGTTGAGATGAGGCTTCCACATGGTCTCACTGAGAAGAAAGTGATGAAGTACTAGTGGAGGTCTACTATAAATAACTTAAGAGGTTGTTTTCTTCATTGGCCCCTGGAAATTGGTGTTATACCAAAATATAGCCAACCAAGCCATTTGGACCAAGTTTTAAGTTGCTTGATTGAGAAGCAACAAAGGTAGGATTCTAGGCTTCGATTTGTGAGTTTGATTTGTCCGTCACTCTAAGGGTAATAGAAGGAGCTGAAGGAAAGAGTGGTGCCTAGGAGTTTGAAGAGCTCGGTCTAGAAATGGCTTAAGAACATAGGGTTGCGATCACTTACAATTGTTTTGGGAATCCTATGTAAGCAGGCTATATCCTTAGCAAACAACTCTGCCACCTTAAAAGCCATGAATGGGTGTCGTAAGGCAATGAAGTGGGCATATTTATAGCCTATCCATAATGACTAAAATACAATCTGCTACCTTCGATTTGGGCAACCCAAAGATGAAATCTAAGGAAATATCCTCCTAAATTCACTATGGAATTAGAAAAGGCTACAGTAACTTGGCTGGGGACTTTGCTTCATACTTATGCGTTTGGCATATGAGACAAGCAACAATAAATTTTTGGATGGTAGAAATCATATTGGACCAATAGAAATTTGCAGCAATCTGCTTATAAGTTCTGAAGGCTCACGAATGGTGGCCAACTAAAGTAGTGTGAAATTCAGCGACTAGTTTAGATATCCATTTCGAAGAAGGAGGGAGCACCAACTTGCCCTTATAAAAGAGGTGACCATGGATGAGTGAATAATGTTGGTGGGTGATAGATTGGTTGACAGGTCCGAAATGATTTTTGACAACTGCGGGTCTTGTAAGACGTCTTGTTGGATCTCATCCTAATCCATCCATTAAGGCCTTGAGATAACCTAAAGCTCAAATTCGTTGCAACGAGATAGAGCGTCTACTACCCGGTTTGTCTTCCTGCTTTATATTCAATTATGAAGTCATATCCCATAATTTTCACAGAACTATACTGTTGAGCGAGAGTAAATACCACTTAATGAAGCAGGTGACATAGGCTCAGCTGATTGGTCCTCACAATGAATTTTTTACCTAGTAGATACTATCTCCAATGATAAATGGCTAAGACTAATTCATTCTCATAGGCAGACCTAGCTAAGGCTAGATCACCAATAGCCTTGCTAAAGAAAGTTATTGGCCTAGCTTGCTACATCAACACTGCCCCATTCCCAACTTTGAAGCATCCATTTCTACCACAGATTCCTTTGAGAAATCAGGCATTGCTAATACTGAAGAGAAAATAATTGTCGATTTTAAGATTTCAAATGTAAATTGTGCCACTGGAGTCCACACGAAGGTGCCTTGAACATCCTTTTTTAGTAGTGCTATCAATGGGCGTGCAACCTGCTCATAGGTGGCAATAAAATGCTTATAATATCTCGTTAACCCATGGAATCCTCTAACCCCTTTCACTGAAATTGGTGTTAGCCATTGAAGAATGTTGCTTATTTTGGTGGGATACATGGACATTTCCTTAGCCAAAATTACATGGCCAAGGTACTCTAATGTCGTGTGGCTAAAAGAACACTTCTTGCTATTGAGATGTAATGAATTGTCTCGTACGAGCTGTAAGACCATTGTTAAATGATGCATATGTGATGACCGGTCTCTACTGTACAGAAGTATGTAATCGAGAAAAACAAGTACAAACTTCACAATTGTGGCCGGAAGATGTCGTTCATGACAACTTAAAAGTAGCAAGAGCCTTAGTACGGCCGAAAGGCATTACCAAAAATCCGTAATGGCCTGAGTGGGTTCTAAAGGCTGTTTTCTCTATAATAGACTCTGCCACCTGAATTTGGAAGAAACCCGATTTCAGATCAAGCTTAGAAAAATACTTCGCTCCATGCAATTCATCCAGAAGCTCTTGTATCACAGGGATAAGGTATTTATGAAGAATGGTGACCCAATTGAGTTGTCGGTAATCAACATAGAATCGCCAACTGCCGTCCTTTTTCTTAACTAGTAAAACAGGACTAGAGTAAGGACTTGAGCTGGGTTTAATTATGCTGGCATTAAGCATATCCTAAACCAGTT
Source organism: Jatropha curcas (assembly GCF_041381405.1). Taxonomy (NCBI): domain Eukaryota; kingdom Viridiplantae; phylum Streptophyta; class Magnoliopsida; order Malpighiales; family Euphorbiaceae; genus Jatropha; species Jatropha curcas. Next base: position 24,138,790 of record NC_143161.1, read on the forward strand.
TTCAATCTCATTCTTCTAGTGATGTCCATACAGATATGGCTTTATAAAAACTGGGCCTTGGCCGGGTGGAGGATTATTTGATGATCAGCTGACATATAAGGTGGGAGGAATGATATCTCAGAGAAGACATCTTGAAATTGAGAGCGACTCTCCTGGAGCTCATGTTGTTGTGACGATAATACTAATACGGATTGGAAAGTTAGGGAGGAATCTATAGATAATACCCTTAGCAAATTAGAAAATACAGTATCCTTAATTTTCAAAACACGCCTGCTGCAAATTGGTTGTTTAATTAGAGATGGGTCCCTAGTGAGTAGCAATTCCTTATCTAAATGTTGAATATGCATTGTGAGCTTGCTTCACCCAAAGTTTTGAGCCATGCAACTCCTAGGATGATATCAACTCCTCTAAGAGGAAAGACATAGAAGTCTCCAGTGATCAGCATCTTACTCAAGTTAAACTGCAATTTACGCAGACATCGAATGATTTCAACTTATTGTCGTCTACCAATTGGACAAAGAAAGTAGGAGTCCATTCAACAGTTAGTTTGAGCACCTCCACCAATTGCGAAGAGAAAAAATTATGGCTGGCGTTGCTGTCAACCATGATAACAACAGACTGTTCGGCCAACAACCTAGAGAATTTCATGGTCTTTGGCTGAGATATGCCACCCACCGAAAATAAGGGCAGATCGAGTTGGAAAAAATGGGCTTCATCCATCTCCAACGGCATAATAGTAGGGTGATCGCCATCAAGTTTTAGGAATTGACTATCTTCATCAAATACGATCTCATCTTCTCCGGCGATGATGGGCTTAAATGATTTATTTGGGCACTCATGTAATGGTGAATAGGGCTGTTTACAGCGGAAGCATAATCCCTAAGCCCTTAAAACCTGATAGTCTTTATAGGAGTAGTGTCTCACACCGCGATTTCGTGTGGGTTCAGTAGACAAGTGGGTCAGTGGAGCTAGAAGGGGCAGAGGGCAATTTAGGTATTCTGGAGTGTGGTTTTAGATTGTGGTGTGGGTGTCGGTGTTGGGTTGGGTAGGAGATTGGGTTAAGGCCTAGGTCTAGATAGAGATTAGGGAGATGGTTCTTAGGCCAAGCCCAGATCTATTAGAATAAAATGGCTTGCTGGAAACCATGTGATGGGAGGAGCGGTGTTGCATGGACTAAACAATCTTGCGTCTATCTCTTTTGCGATTCTCATAGCTTTATAAAGATCAACTATGTTAGAGGAACAAAAACTAACCCTGACTTTGTCTTTCAACCCACTCAAAAAAATATCCCAGAAGCTGCCGATTTGATAGGTCCGGTGCTTGTGCCGCACGCGAAATAAATTCGTTGATGCATTTTGAAATAGATCCTATTTGTTTAGTCATGGCCAAATATTCATAAGGGTTAACCGATAAATTGCCACCATAACTTTGGGTGAGCTCCTGCTTTAATTAAGCCCAATCCATATTAGGATTTTGTTGATGAAACCATCTCAGCCAATGGAGAGGATGTCCTTCCATACAAACGGGAGTTAAGGACACTTGGAGATGAGATAGGATTTGGTGGAGTTCAAAGTATTGCTCTACGTGGGCTACCCAACCAATTGGGTCAAGGTCGTAAAAGGTACGCATATCTAGTTTCTTAATAATAAATTGGCTGTTGTCAAATGGGTTTGGTTTGTCCGATGAAGATTGGTGGAGGGATGAGTTAGGTGATTGTGATATGGGGTTTGTTGGGTTATGTTGTGTGGCAAAATTGGTTCGGAGCTATCTGTGGTCATGGGTTCTTGTGGATATTTGCTTTTAGGAGGATTGATTTCAACTCATTGAAACCATTATGGAGTTCAGTAAATTGGCGTTGGTTTTCATTGAACTGACATTGGTTTTCAAGTTTAAGGGAAGAGAGGGATTCATCAATTGTGGCAACGTTCTTCTCTAAGGAATTAGTTCTGTTATCCATTCTGGTTTTGGGCATTTATGAATCCAGCAGGTCAGACCAGTGATAGAGAAATGAACATTGTAAATAATTCAATCCAGAAATCAAATAACATAGAAGAATGGATGTGTAGAATTAGGAGAGAACATACTTGTATTACTGCTAAATCTGAAAATTACAATCAATAAGGAAGGAAGGAACAAAACTATTGATAAGGAAATAAAGGATAGTTGGCTGATAAATCAACCCCAGGCTAAAGCCTGTGCAGATTAATTTGCCCAAAAAGATACTCATTACAAAAGATACCCCACTATCCAAAAGAAGCTCTATAAATATTAACAAAGGCTAATTAATTGTGTGACGTGTCTCTCCCCTTTCTTGATTGCCAAACCTGCTCCTCTCATTGGCTTTGCTTCTTCTAGAATAAACCAGATAAAGCCTTGGGCCTGGAGTCTCATTCCTGACAAGTTCAGACATGAAGAAAAGGCTCTAACAATCGACTCTAACAATTAATCAATCGAACTCAAAGGTCAATTCAACTACAGTAAAATTTTAAGCATTTTCAATTTCTTTTCAATTCATTGTATTTTCTTTTCGAAGTACTATTAATTTTTCTTTTATAATTGCGATCCTCATCAATACAATCATTTTTAATTTCAAAACAATATTAATTTTCTACATAGCCTTCTTGCAATTTTTATTTTCTACACTATATATTTAACTTTAGCAATCAGTGAAGTGCTTTATCATGGAGCCAAACACTTTGCAAACCTTTGATTAGGAGATCAGATAGCATCGTTTATTTATACATTTAGTAGACTTCAGTACCTGACATGCTCAAGCTATGAGACAATCTTAATTGTTTTTACAGTAACAATTATGACACGCCCAATGGAACATCATTGCTACTACTTTTAGTTCTCTTATTTTTTTGTGTTTTTTTGTTGAGCTCTATTAATGCCCCAAAAGACACTCTAGAAAGGAAGTTATTGGATCTGTTTTCGCACCGCTCCCGAGCGACCTGAAAAACGCTCTATTTATTTTTGATTTGGAAAAGGGTGATCTTTATTTTTAACAAGTAGTGACAAAACCTTTTATTGCACGAAATACCGATAAATCGATCTTATAAAATATTTGAGTCGCCACCCATTTTTTCAATAATGGGGCCGTTTCCAATTAAAAGTGACTTCATTTAACCCAATTTTATTTAAGGCCAATTATTTTAAAAGACTAGTCAGGCACACCAAGTGCGATTCTGGGTAAGGGGATTAGGTACGTCGGTCCGTTTGAAACCGATGCCTGGAGAATCGGCCTCTTTTAACCTACAATTTCTAATTTATTTTAATTAGAAAAGCCAATTTATTTACACAAACCCAACCCGAATAAGTCGAACCGAGTTCTTATGTGGAAAATTATTTAATCGTCTCAAATAACTTCATTCATTACATTCATAATCATTCAAACCACATCAACCATTCAACCCATAGCAGTCAAATCAAATAAACAAAAGACCCGCTCTTGCCTTATGGTTAAAGGCGGGCCACAAACCAAATCTAAAAATACATTCTACCCAATTTAAATCCAAGAAACCCTAATAAGCTCGAAATCATGCATAATAGTAAATTAATGCGCTTAATTAAACCGCAACCTGCCCATAATTGGTTGTTTCTTGAATTATAAAAATAGTTGAATATTTCTTTGATTGCACAGAATTATTATTTTTAAAAAGTATAAAAATTATTCCTGGAACCCTAGAACAGTCGCGTCACGCAGCTATTCTATGGAAGAACAGTTGCGTGACGGATCTCATAGTTGCGTGACGCAGCTGTTCATGACTTTGGACAAACCTTTAGATTCATCCGTTGTTTTATTTCAAATACAAGATTAATCCAGAAAATAAAAGCGAAATAAAATCATAAATACGAACAGTTTCGTCACGCAACTAATCGGGGCCATATAACTATATCTTGGACATGAACAATTTCGTCACGCAATTCACCATCATTAACCAGGAAGAGAGTCCAAACAGCTTCGTAATACACCATCACTGTTTGGTGATACCTTATCGGCTTCGAGAAACCATCACTGCTTGGTCATTGAAATTATCCTGATCAGCTTCGCAATACACCATCACTAATCAGTAAGAGGATTGACTCGATTAGCTTCGCAATACACCATCACTAATCGAGAAAAACGATCCAAACAGCTTCGTAATATACCATCACTGTTCGGTGGGGCCTATCGACTTCGAAAAACCATCACCGGTTGGCCTGAAAAATTGTTCAAGAGAAAAAGAGCAATTTCTGTGTACAAACAGATCTTGCCTTTTGTTAAAAAAATGTTAGGACGTCACATGCCCCCATGCATTAATAATCATAAATGTTTGAAATTTTGCATCAGGGCAAAAGATTATACTTTTTCCCCCAGTCCGGAATTCCGACCTAGGACCAAAAATATCAGCTTTTTAGGCAGACCTTTAATGTTTATTGTCAAAATTTGGTTTAAAAGTTTTGCAAAAATTTAGCAAAAATTTTAGGCCAGAAAAATTTTAAGCCTGAATTCTCAGGTATACCTTTCCTGATGCAGTGTTTGAAAGAAAACTTACCTGAGGGTAATTTGATGCTCCTGCCCCCTGTGCAGTGAGTAGACAAAATTGCTGAAGTATACGAACCGCACACTGACGTCAAATTGCTTGAATGGGTCCTCGTGGGCTTAAATGGGCTTTTAATGGGCTGTTGTGGGCTTGAAGTGGTGAATGGGCCCCCTTTTTTCTGGACTTAAAGGTGTGTTAATGGGTTTGGGCCCATTGCTTACTATAAGTAAGCTTCTTAAACATTTCATTTTTACTTTTCAAAACTCTAAGCTTTCCCAAAACACTCTGAACTTCAGCCAAAATGTCTCAGCTTCCCGAGATCCCAGCTTCTGCCTACACACCGGAGATGAACACTCTGGGGGCGATCCCGGACATCCCGGTTTTCGAGGGTGAGTGGGTACCGGTTAGCCTGTAATGCCCTGACTCCCGGGACACGACCGCTTCAGCTCCTCCCGTTGCCGGGCACCGAGTTCCCGATTCGACACGAGACCGGCACGATGCGCAGTTTCCAGACCGAGGTAAGTAACTTTGCATTTGAATTTCTTGTTTTTGTTGATGCATTTTGGATGAATTGTTGAAATTGTATGCTGTTTGTGCGTCGGAAGTCGCGTCACGCAGGAGGGAGTTGCGTGATGCAACTGTTCCTGTGTTAACAGTTGCGTGACGCAGCTGTTCTGGGTGAATAGTTGCGTGACGCAACTGTTCGAAGCATCGCGAACCCTAGCGCTTCTGAACTCTTTTAATCTACCTCTTGGCATGTGTTAACACTTTATTTGTTAATTGAGAATTGATTTTATCTCCCATGCGACGTACTTAGACCCTGAAAATGCATAGAAAAAGCACAAACATGAATAGATTGAAGATAGGTTAACTTCTGCCTTACCTTCGACGCAACTGTTCCATGGAAGAACAGTTCCGTGACGCGACTGTGCGTCAAGGATAGAATGCCTTGAACAGTTGCGTGGCACAGCTGTTGAGATGCGTGACGCAACTGTTTGTCAGGAGGCGCAATTTTGGCAAGTTGCGTGACGCAGCTTCGCAGATGCGTGATGCAGCTGTAGTTGCGTGACGCAGTTGTGTTTGGCCCGAAGCTTGAATACTTTATTTTCCTGCCATAAAACAAAAATAAACAACTGTTAGTTTAATTCTTATTTTGAATTGAAATTTTTCTTACACAGGTTGATCTGGGCAAGGCCCGTGCTGGCGGATCTTCCATCGATGCTTCTGCGTTATGGGATTTGTTGGACCCCCAATGTGGTCCAGAGTCGTTGCTGCTGGTTTCGGCGACTATGCTGCTGGGCTTCCTCGCACTCAGCCCCGATTTCCACCCGCCATGCGCTATGCGCTGATGGAGCGGTGGAATGACTGCACTCACACATTCATCTTCGGCTTCGGAGAGATGACCCTGACTCCAGTCGATTATACTGCTATCACGGGGCTTGGATTCGATGGTCCGATTGCTCCTTTAGATGCTCGGTACCAAACTGCCGACCTAGGAGCTAAGCTTGTGAGGACTCTACTTGGTGTGCTGACCCGCACCAGGTACACAGCTCAGGCGTATGTCTCCTATGAGGTAGTGTATAAGTTCTGGGCCGAGCGCATTCGGACGAGATTAGCTGCTTGGAGAGAGTTGCCCGAGGATGCTCGGCCTGCAGCCCCGGCATACATTAGAGAGGAGAGAGACCAGGCAGCATGATCTTTCCTTTTCTACCTCATTTCTTCGCAGCTGCTATGCACCTCCCAGAATAAGGGAGATCCTGCTGTACTGGCATGTCTGCGGGATCTGAGCCGGGTTGGTTCCTATGACTGGGCCACTCTCGCCTTGGCTCACCTCTCTCACGGTCTAGACGTATGGACCAGGGGTAGTGGTCAGTCGAATTGGCAGTTCCTCCGCCCACTCGAGGTAAGACTCTTATTCCCTTCACTTTCTTCTTTTATTTTTCCACTGCTCTAATTTATACTGAACTTGTTAAGATCTTGCTACAGGTGTGGGCCTACGAGTACCGGATTTACCCTAGTGGTCCGGGGGGTGATGCTTCAGCTGATACCCGGTGGATTCCTCGGTATCTGGCGCACTGCCATCATACCTTCTCCAGTTCCGAGGATCCACACTACTGGAGGTGCTATCTTAACGATAGAGCCTTATCTGATATAAGTGCAAAGAATTTTCTGAATAACATGCCTCCTTTTCTTTTTTACCGTGTATTCGCTGACTCTTCTGTTTTGCAGCTCCTTCTGACTCCTTGCGAGGGAGAGGCCTGGAGGACCTATCCCGCTCGCGAGGTGGCAGAGGCCTATACTCGGTCCAGGTTCCTGCTACGGGGTTACTGGTTAGACCGGTACTTCCTGGGGGAGAGGATCTATGAGCTCTAGGTTGCCACGGCACAGAGGCGAGTGCCCGATGCTCCTCCTCGCCACATGTGCCTGCTCGAAGGTATGACCCTGGAGGACCTGGAGGAGGAGTATGATGGCTCTCCTGCTGATATCCCTATGTCGGCTGGTGATTATGCCACATACTTCTCTACCCGTCTGCAGGCCAGGCTGCCGGAGGTTCGAGAGTACATCCAGGTGACTCTTTTGTCTTCAATTATGATTTTTTCTTCAACTGTTTGGCCAAGCGACTAAGTATATTTGTCTTTGACTTGTTGCAGGATAGGAAGAAGCACCGGACGCCTGCCTACTACAGGGCACAGGCGGAGGCAGAGGCGGAGGTTACTGCTCCGGCTGGACCTGCAGGAGCTGTGCTGGGCGATGTCCCTTTTCCACCGGGCATGGAGGTTGCGCTGGACCCTACTCTAGGCCTCGGATCGGCCATCATCATGCCTGCTGACCTCAGGCAGGCACTTCCACCATTGCAGCTGGATCCTGAGCATGCCACACATGTAAGTAGAAAAATGAATTCACTAAGTAATAGATATTTTACCTGGATGATTCCTTATTGAATATCTTTTTGTGCTTGCAGGTGCCTGCTCAGAGATACCAGGAGCTTTGCCAGAGGTTTGGCTTTGCTCGGTCGTACATCGCCCGGCTCTATTCTGAGCTCCATGAGAGGGTATGATTCTCATATGCTTTACCTTTTTCCTGTCTTCTTTGCATACCCCTCTTACCTCTTTCTGCTTTTACAGGATTTGGAGATTGGGAGGCTGCGGAGGCACCAGTCCCGCCAATCCGGCGCTGTTACCCGACTCCAGATGGAGGTGGATCGACTCCGGACTAGGCTAGAGGTGGAGGGGATTCCATTGGACTTCTCCAAGGACGAGGAGGAGGATGATGATGGCTCCTCATCTGACGATGCACCACCACCTCCACCCTCTCAGGCAGCAGCTGGTCCCAGCCAGAGGCGACGTTAGCCGGTCTTCTCCGTTCTGATCGCCTTTTTGGGACATTTTTGTAGTTTGTAGGAATACATTTTCAGTGTTTTTACATTTATTTTACAATATTATCTACATTTTCTTTATTACAGTATTTTTGCTTTTATTACAGTATCATTTACATATTTATTACTTACAATTTGTGAAATTTTATTCCTGCATAAGCAAAATATAAACACACAAAAAAACGCAAAATAGAAGCGTCCCACTTATTCACAAGAGTGGCCCACCTCGTTAGTGCTCAATCGAACCAATTTATTGTAAATAAGGAAATAGACTAAAATAAAATAAGGATAATAAAATAAAACAAGAACCAAACAAAAACAAAAAAATGACATGTAATACTTACCTGACATGGCGGCCCACTTGGTTAATGCGGACATAAAGGCTCAACCACCTTATTGTACAAGCTGTCCATCTTATTAATGCAGGCATAAATACCGGAGGGGTCTATGCATAAATGCTTATCCAACCACCATCGACAGTAAGTACCAGGTCAAATAATGATAGCGCCTTATTCACTAAACCCTTTACACTTCTATAAATGGAGGCTTCCTTCTGTGTCTTCTTCACTCCCAGCATTCAAAACAATTCCATTTCTTAAATAACCCTTTTTCATGGCTTTTAGAAACCAAGTTTCGTCCTTCGTCCAATCCATTCTCGACGACCTGTGGCGGATTCACCCTATGAACCAACTCACCTGGCTGAAATATTTCAAAGACTTAAAACCTGATCACGGTTTCCTATCTTGGCTCGTCACATACTTCAATCCTAACACCATGGTTTTCCGATTTGAAGCTTCCGAAATAACCCCGACCTACGAGGAAATGTGTGCTGTGATGGGTCATCACCCTGAACAAAATGAAACTCCAGCTTTGCCCCCAGGTCCTAGACATGATCTAGCCGAGATTGCGGCCCTATGCCCGGTTTACCTTCCTAGTGGCATAAACCCGGATCAAGGCCTTCCCTTAGAGCCTTTTCTGAGTAGGGTTCTATCCATGGATGCAGACCCTTCTTGGGTTCGAGCTTGTTGTTTCCTGTTGCTGAATGTGTATGCCATGAAGAATCGCCAACTTGGAATTGGAGATTTTCGACTGTTGACAGTTGTCCGTGACATGCAGGTGTATCGTCGCACTGTCTTTATGATGATCATGGGAGAAACAATGTGTTGGGTTAGGGATATTGCCCTTCATGTCACCAACTTCAATGTTCACCATCGAGGGTGCCCAATGCTGCTGCAAGCCTGGGCTCTAGACAAGTTGAACCTGATTCCTCCAGTCCCTGCCCGTTTCATTCCAACTTATGGCCCTGCTTATTTTCGACCTCGGTCCCGGGGACACTTTGATTTTGGGGATAATCCTGTGATTCGGTGGACTTGTCCTTGGTGGAGGATTAGACTGGTCACTGCTGGGAGCATGAATCTCAGCTACGTGTTATATGCTAGTCTTGGCCGTTCCATGGCCTATTTCCCTGACAGGACCAACCGTCAATACGGTATGATACAGTGCGTTCCCAGAATCCATGATTTTGAGAGTGGTCCCATGACGCAGAGTCTGTTGACCAATTTGGATGACCGTTGGTGAAACCAAAACACTTGGTACCTGGGTCAGGGGGTGATGCAGGACACTGTAACACCCGAGTACGTCGACTGGTTTTACACCCAGTGATGATACTAGGTTTTGACGGGATTGGCGTCTGATGATTCACCCATTGGAATAAATGCCGTTGCTATTTTTTCTTTTCAGTTTCTTGTATTCCAGGGCCATGACCTTCTGATTAATGTATTCCCTCTCTTTCAATGGCTGACTCTGATAGCTCTGTCTTTATTATTTCCTGCGTTCTGCACATAGAGGTGACACAAAGCAACAGATCTTTTCTTTCGAAATGATTTGCTGAGTTAGCACTTGGGCCTCCTGCCCTTGGATTAAGTAATGAAAGCCATGTAAAAGTAAACTTTTTTTACTAAAGACGGAAATTGACAGTTGGAATTAAAAAGATGAGGTGACCACTTTATCACCTGTAATAATCAAACAAGAATAACTTATGCAACTCCTTTATGTATGCATGAACCTGCTGAGTGCTAAGGTTCGATCTTTCCAAGGAAATCACTGAGAAGATGGCATTTGTTCCTGATCAAAAATTTTTTAATAACTCATTACTCAGGCAAGACTAGCAGCCAGAACATTTTCAAAATAGATGAGCAAGTCTTGATCAAATAAGCAGAGAGGAAGGTCTTGCATTCCTTAATCATATCCCCGAAACAAAAGGAAGATAAATTTAAAATTCCAGCTCTTTATTAATCCCACTTCTTTAAACATTATACAGAAGTAAAGAAAACTATTTTAATACAATGGTCATTTATTCTAACTACTCATTTACCTATTCTCCTTCTAATCAAGTTGATGACATTGAGCAACCAATCACAAATCTGTCATGAATGCATGACATAGATTTCGCATTTAAACTAAGCACCACGCGTTAATCCCAAAAGTTTTTTTTATTTTATTATTTTTTATGCTCTAACTTTTGCCTAGGCCGCCCTTTCGGGTTTTCAACCTAGCGAGCTCATTTCTTGCCTAGGCCGCCCTTTCGGGTTTTCAACCTAGCTTTTTTTTTTTTAATCGAAATCATCATTTCAAACATAGAATCTTTTCATTTGGTCCTGATTGACAATCCGATTAACAGGCTTCCCTTCCATGGTGATTAACTCAGTGGCACCTTTAGCTAATAGCTTCTGAATTCTGAATGGTCCATGCCAGTTAGGTCTGAATTTCCCTCCAGGATGACTCTGGGATTCATGGTCCAGCAACCTGATCAATACTAAATCCCCATTTTTCAAAGCTCTTGGGTGTACCCGTTTATTGTAGAAACGAGCAACCCTTCTCTTTCTTATCTGATCCTGGAATCGGGCATTCAATCTTCTTCCATCTAAGAGCGCCAGATCCTCAAACCTTTTCTTGACCCATTCTTCTTCGGTCAGACCAGCTTCTACAAGAACCCTGAGAGACTTCTTTTCGAGCTCTACAGGTAACACTGCTTCCATCCCGTATACAAGTTCAAAGGGAGAAGCTCCATTCACTGACTTGAATGTAGTGCGATGCCCCCAGAGCCCGAAAGGAAGTTTCTCAGCCCAGCTTTTATACTTCTCGCACATCTTGGATAGGATTCTCTTAATCTCCTTATTCGCGGCTTCCACTGCACCATTAGCTTGAGGTCGATAAGGAGAAGAACGGTGATGCTCAACCTTATATCTATATAGTAACTGACCCACGTCTGCTTGAAAATGAGACCCATCGTCTGTAACTATGTGATGGGTAACACCATAGCGACAGAAAATGTTCTGTTCAATGAATCTAGCCACATGTTTGGCGGTCAAAGTTTTGTAGGATTGGGCCTCAATCCACCTAGAAAAGTAATCTACTGCAACCAAGATATACTGATGACCATTCGATGCTGCTGGCGTAATCTTGCAGATAATGTCTATACCCCATGCTGAAAAAGGCCAAGAAGGAGCTGTTGGATGGAGTTCAGCGGCAGGCAAGTGGTTTTTATTATCATGGTACTGGCAAGCTTTACAATGGCGAACATAGTTGACACAATCACCTTCCATCTGCACCCAGAAATAACCTTGCCTCATGATTTTTCTGGCCAAACCCATGCCGCTCAAATGAGTACCACAGACGCCCTCATGGATTTTCTTCATTATTTCTTCCCCTTCCTTTTTACCTACACATCTTAGTAGCATCCCGTCCCAAGCCCTCCTATAGAGTTCACCATCAGCCAGGACATAATTCAAAGCCATTTTTCTTAGAACTGAACGATCTTCCTTTGTTGCATCGTCAGAAAAGGTTCCGTCTTTCATGTACCGCAGGATATCCGTAAACCAGGGTTCTTCCTCTGACTCCACCTGATTCACAAAATGTTCTTCATAGCACGAGATATTTGCCGCGGTAATGATAAATGGCTTCTTTGGGACTTTACTTAAATCCTGCCAAGCTGACGCCAGGTTTGCCAAAGCATCTGGGATTCTGTTATGAATTCTTCCTATGTGAGTGAAAGTGATCGAGTCAAAGAGCGCAGCCTTCTTTAACAAGTACTCAACATAGGGCTTCAACCTTTCTTCCTCCACTTTCCATCTCTCGTTAGCATGTTCGATAACCAATAGTGAATCTCCTATCACTTCAACTTCCTTAGCGCCTGATGCAAGAAGAGCCTCCATTCCCATGATGCATGCTTCATATTCGGCCATATTGTTAGTGGTTGGGAGCAGTAATCTTTTGCACATTGTTGTGACTTCTCTGTTGGGTGCTTCTATCACAATACCAGCTCCGGCTCCATTTCTATTAGCTGACCCGTCGAAGTACAATTTCCAAAACCCTGTTTCAACACACAACAAATGTTCATCTAGAAATTCCAATTCCCATGATTCGTCATCTACAATGGGATTTTCAGCCAGGAACTCTGCCACAACCCTACCTTTGACCGTTTTCTTTGTGACAAACTCTGCATCCACACTGGACATCTGGATCAGCCATTTGGACAGTCGTCCTTCTAGAGTAGGTGTTCGTTGAAGATACTTTATAGGATCAATTTTAGAAACGAAAGTGACCCTGAAGGAATCAAAGTAAGGCCTCAATTTCTTTATCGACCATACCACTGCCATACACGTTTTCTCTACCAAATTATATTTCTCCTCGATAGGCAGTAATTTCTTGCTGATGTAATAGATGGCCTTTTCTACTCCAGCAGCGTCTGGCTGTGCCAACATTGCTCCAACTCCCTCATCCTCTATAGACAAATACAGGATCAGAGGCTCTCCTGGTCTAGGAGAACTCAGCACCGGTGGATTCATTAAATACTTCTTTATGTGATCAAAGGCTTTCTGGCAGTCCTCGTTCAATTTAACTGGCTGATTCTTCTTAAGTAGCTTGAAGATCGGAGCGCATGTGATGGATAGCCTAGAAATAAATCTCCTGATATACTGGATTTTACCCAAGAAGCTTCTCACCTGACGTTCTATTCTCAGCGATTCCATATCCTGAATGGCTTTTATTTTGTCTGGGTCAACCTCAATCCCATTAGGTCCTACAACAGAACCTAACAACTTCCCTTTCGTTACTCCGAACACGCACTTTTTGGGATTAAGTCTTAAGTTGTACTGCTTGATCCGTGCGAAGAACTTTCTAACATCTCCGTGTGTTCTTCCTGTGTTCTCGTCATGATCACCATGTCATCCACATATACCTCTAATCCTTTATGGATCATGTCATGAAATAATGTTGTAGCCATTCTCTGATATGTTGCCCTGGCATTCTTCAATCCGAATGGCATCACCCTATAGCAAAAAGTCCCAAAGTCAGTAGTGAAGGTAGTCTTGTGCTTGTCCACTAAGGCCATCAAGATTTGGTTATATCCAGAGAATTCGTCCATAATAGAATAACATCCCATGCCAGCAGCGCTGTCAATCAAAAATCTATGTGTGGAAGTGGGAAGTCATCTTTGGGCGAGGCTTTGTTTAGATCCCTGTAATCAACACAAACTCTTATTCTCCCATCCTTCTTCAACACAGGGACTATGTTGGCCAGCCACTCAGGATAATGTACTACCTTTAAAAATCCTGCATCTAACTGCTTCTGGACCTCAGCCTTGATCTTGTATTGCCACTCTGGTATGACCCGCCTCCTCTTTTGCTTTACTGGCTTAATACTCGGGTCAGTAGGAATGAAGTGTTCTGCGATTGACCTGTCGATTCCTGGCATGTTGGCATAGCTCCAGGCGAATACCTCTGAATTCTTCTTAAGACATTCTTGGGTGCTTAGGTTAAATGCAAAATGATGCAATGCATTTATGTCAAATATGCGCGTGGTATAATGAATGCCATGAACGTGACAATCAGGAAAACAAGAAAACAAGTAGTCAAAATTCACTTCCATTGATTGAAATAATAAAGAGAATCCATCCAAATTGTTCTCAAAACAATAATCAGAAAAGCAAAAAACAGGATTAATAACTTGTTCGATACATTCATCGCAGCTGTCCTTTATTGCTTGAATCACTTCATCAGCGTCTGGAGCTTCCTCTGCTTCTAGGGCAAGCTCTTCATGCTCTGTCATCTTCATCACCTTCCTCTCTGCTTCTTCAGCATCTTCAGCTGCTAGTATTGACTGGAGGATCCTTGCCTTAGCCTTTTGCTCCTGCACCATTCTTGAAGCCTCATCCCCAATCCCCAGGAAATCTTCAAACTCAGGTATCTTCTGTGACCATTCTGTGCCACTGCCTGTTTGAACCACACCAACCATGAACTGTGTGCCTTCCACCAACTGTTCGAAGTAAGGCTCAGGAGACTTGATCAGTTGCTCATCAAAATTTGTCATGAAGATCTCAATACCAGGATAGGTCTTTCCTCTGCTCTGAAATTCCCCTGAAGCCTCTGGGACAAAGAAAATCTTATTCAGACCTGGCTCTCTTATTGGAGACTGGACTTCATAATTCTCCTTCTTTCTACTCTCTGAATACCCCAGCCCTCGTCGACCTTGCTGTCCATGTGATGATGACATAGGTTCAAACCTTCCTTGTAAGTCTCGGCCTAGTCCCTTGCCATATTGCCATTGCATCTTTTTGATCATTTTACGAGAAAAAGGGCTCATCCTGTTGACTGCACTTTTGTTTTCAATAATTACTTCATCAATCATGGCCACCTGAAAACTAGACAAAGGCACTACCGCTTCCCAACTTTCTACAGCCGCCACATTCAAATCTTCTTGTGCATTGATAGTTACCACATCAGTGCCCTAGGGAACTTTAACTTTTCTGTGCAGTGTGGAAGGGATTGCACCCAGAGGATTAATCCATAGCCTTCCCAATAGTAGAGCATAATTGGCTAAAATATCCAAGACGACTATATCTACCCAACTTTCTATAGTCCCCATCGAAATCTTTGCCCGAAAGTTCCCCTAGCATTACGCATGGTATTGTCATAGGCCTTCACTACCATGTTAGACGGTTCAAGTTCCGACTCCTCAATCTTGAATTTGGACAGCATCTTCAGTAGGCATGCACACAAGGCCGACCCATTATCCACCATCACATTGCGGGTTTCACACCCATTAACAGCAACCTGGATGTACAGAGGCTTAAAGTGATTCCTTCCTTCCGGAGGGAGATCGGAATAAAAAAAGGTGATCTCGCCAATCCTACGCTGTAACACATTGATCATATCCACGCTTTGGATTCTGGCAGGAACTCTAACAAACGTCATAGCTTCTAACAAAGACTCTCTGTGCTCCTTTGAAGCTATCAGTAAATCCCACAGTGAGATATCCGCCTTGGTCCTCTGTAACTGGCTCAATACTGAATTTGCTATTACGCCGCTTGGTATTTTGTTTTGACTACTTTCACCCACTTCAGAAGCCTTCCGCTGCACCTTTCCCACTTCATCTTCTTTCTTCTTTTCCTTAGGGTGTTCTTCACCCTTATCTGTTGCTTTCTTTTCCATCCCATCGGTGGCAACTCCCTTTCCTTTAAACTGAGCATTGTTATCTGGATTATACACGCGACCACTTCTGGTTAAGCTCTGGATGCCAACTTCATTTACATCCTCATCACTGCTATAGTACCATTGGTCTGCTTGATCGTGAATCTGCTCATCTTCACTTTCTGGTACTTCACCCACCTTAACTGTGATGCTCTTCTCAATTTCAATCTTCACAGGCCTCTTCTCTTCTTCCTCCTCACTGCTGCAATCATCCCAGATGTTCAACATGGCACACATCCTTTCCTCCCATTCGGCTTCTGCCAACACTAGCTCTTCCGGCAGACCACTCCCAACTGCATTAACCGATCCACCCGCTTGAGACTCGTGGGGTGGATAGTTGTACTGGTATTGTGGCAATGGATTATTCTTCGTGCTCGGCTTGTTCCTTTCAAAAGGTTTGGTAATCTTCCCACTGTCTATTAGATCCTGTGTGTCATGCCTTAACTTGAAGCAGTCATCAGTAGCATGACCCCTTACACTGATGATACTCGCATTCCTGATCCATAAACCTACCCCGGACAGGCTTAGCTGGGTTAACTGGTAGTTTAGACAGCACACCATTTTTTATGCAGGATCTCATGACCGTGCTTAAAGGTCTGCCCAAGTCAGTGAACTCCCTTCTTACTTTCTCGTTAACAGCTCCAACCGTGTTACTATTCCCTGACTGGTTTGTAGAACTAGTTCCAGCATTTCTATCAGTGTACGAGGACCGGTAGTTACCAAACCCTTGGTTCTTCTTCTTCTCATCTTTGTACAGCTCTTCGATATTCAACTCAACCCTTTGAACTAGAGCAAAATCGGTGAGAGGTTGGGCCAGCATCCTCTCCTTGAAGAAAGGTAGGAGACTTCGACTGAAAATCCTGATCAGCTCTTGGTCCTTCGGCCTTGTCTGGACCATGAACAGTTTTGTCCTCCATCTCCTATAATAATCCGAGAAGCTTTCATCCTTTTCCTGCCTCAAGCTCTCCAAGTCACGCAGGCCGAACTCATCACTGTCATCCGTTTTGAAGTGCTTAAGAAAAGCAGTCTGTAACTTAACCCAATCTCTTTGTGTTTCCATGTCCAAGCCATCATACCATCTCCGGTAACTCTTGTGTAGTGTCTGAGGAAATGCCCGTAAAACATCTTCCTCATTATATCGATTCATTTGGGAGACCCGGAGGAACTCAGATAGATGGGATCGTGGGTCATTGTCTCCCTCAAACACAGTATGCTTGAAAGTCTTGAATGAAGTGGAACTGGTTGGATGCAAGACATATTCAATCACGTGGAAATTAGTGACTGGGTCCTTCTCTTTTGCAACGGACATTTTCTCCACTTTATCTTTTAGCTCAGCAAGCTGCTTGATTAGATCATTCTCAACTGGGACTGGATTACCAGCAGAGGCCTGATTATCTGAATTGGGTTCCGGAATTTCCCTTTTCTCAACCATAGGTTGATTGCTTGAAGCCGGAGGAACCTGGTTATGTGCCCTCTCTTGGGCGAACGCAGCAGCTATTATCTCAGTGATGGTTCTCAGGTGGGCTGGAGAGAAACTAGTCTCATTCACAGTATTATCAGCCATTTCTACCAAATCTGAATCAGAAGCTGAATCCGATGACCTTGAACAAATCACAGGACTAACCGTAGCAGGCTCGGGGATTGGGGACACTCTGACCAAACGTTGACCAGGGCGTCGGTGCCAAGCTCTCGAAGCGATTTCCCGGGATGAATCAATTCTGACTGATAGATAGAAACACCTGAGTTAAAGTAGGTCATGCATGTATGCATGAGAAATAACAGCACATAGAATGAGGAATGCAGTTCTAATGTGCTAATGATCGGTATGGAAATAAGATCTCGATTTCAACAACTGGACCCAAAATTTGGTGTGAATAACATGGCAATAACTTATTTTGTATTCAAACATTTCTGGCATTATCTGTCGTCGACTGTTCCTTTTGGATTTTACAGTTGGCTATTTTCTCTCAGGTTCCTAACTTTTGCCTTAGAGTGAAAGAATTTCCAAGCGGAACACTTTTTTACATTTGTTATCTCTGTATCCTTACTTTTTGCCTTGGAACATATGGTCCCAAGCAGGATCTCACTTTGATTTGTTACAAATTTTGTAATCTCTCGCTTACTTTCAGATAATGCAAGAAATGTGCAAATACAAAGGAATCGCAACCCCCTTATAACTCCCTTTTCTTTTGGGTATAAATTCACTATAAATGATTGCATTATGTTATTCAAAATGAATTTGAGGTCCAGTCTCAAAATCAAGATCAAACATCCATACCGAAAATCAACTCTTAAATGCATGGCTGAAACGAAAAGTATTACATGGTGCATGAATGCCACAACATATGAACAGTTTACAACATACAGGGGAACGGGAGTTAGGAAATGCATGCCTTCCAACCTTATCTCTCCCACACACGAGTTCCGTTGGTAAAATTCCAACATCTGTTTCCTAGGATTTGGGTCTAATCTCGACAACCAACAGGGGGTTTTGAGATTGACGAAATAAACTCTCGGAATGAATGCGGCAAAATAATAGCAAACAGAACCAGGTGTTCCTTAGGGGAAGTGACTAAGGTTTTTTACTATATGCATGGGCTTTAGTCGATTAGGCTTACAAAGTTTGGGTTCCACAAACAGGATTCGGGCTTTTTTATGGGCCTACTCTTTTTGACGCACCTTTAGATGTACTAGGCTTGCAGTTGGTATATTTGCTAATTCTTGGGTAGATGTACCTAAAACGCGAGGTTTAGGCTGGATCTACCTTCGAAATTAACAAAAACACCGAAGGGTAACATGGGTAGAAAGTGGTGAGAAGAGAGAAATGCAGTGTGAATGCAAGATCCTAAAAGAAAGCAAATAAGCACATACGGACGATTAAAGAATTTTCCAACGGCTTTCTAATCAATTTTATTTAGAAAAAGTAGGCTTTAGAGTCAATTCCTAATTGCAACCATCTAGTTATTAAAAATAACTGGGGATTAGTGGATGCAAATCCCCACTGAAGTCGCCAATCTGTTTTCGCACCGCCCCCGAGCGACCCGAAAAACGCTCTATTTATTTTTGATTTGGAAAAGGGTGATCTTTATTTTTAACAAGTAGTGACAAAACCTTTTATTGCATGAAATGCCGATAAATCGATCTTATAAAATATTTGAGTCGCCACCCATTTTTTCTACAATGGGACCGTTTCCAATTAAAAGTGACTTCATTTAACCCAATTTTATTTAAGGCCAATTATTTTAAAAGACTGGTCAGACGCACCAAGTGCGATTCTGGGTAAGGGGATTAGGTACGTCGGTCCATTGGAAACCGACGCCCGGAAAATCGGCCTTTTTTAACCTACAATTTCTAATTTATTTTAATTAGAAAAGCCAATTTATTTACACAAACCCAACCCGAATAAGTCGAACCGAGTTCTTATGCGGAAAATTATTTAATTGTCCCAAATAACTTCATTCATTGCATTCATAATCATTCAAACCACATCAACCATTCAACCCATAGCAGTCAAATCAAATAAACAAAAGACCCGCTCTTGCCTTATGGTTAAAGTCAGGCCACAAACCAAATCTAAAAATACATTCTACCCAATTTAAATCCACGAAACCCTAATAAGCTCGAAATCATGCATAATAGTAAATTAATGCGCTTAATTAAACCGCAACCTGCCCATAATTGGTTGTTTCTTGAATTATAAAAAGAGTTGAATATTTATTTGATTGCACAGAATTATTATTTTTAAAAAGTATAAAAATTATTCCTGGAACCCTAGAACAGTCGCATCACGCAGCTGTTCTATGGAAGAACAGTTGCGTGACGGATCTCATAGTTGCGTGACGCAGCTGTTCATGACTTTGGACAAACCTTTAGATTCATCAGTTGTTTTATTTCAAATACAAGATTAAACCAGAAAATAAAAGCGAAGTAAAATCATAAAAATGAACAGTTTCGTCACGCAACAAATCGGGGCCATATAACTATATCTTGGACATGAACAGTTCCGTCACGCAACTTGTAACTGCGTGATGCAGCTACTCTGGTCCGCAACTACCTTTCAAACAACCCTTTTTACGTTTCCTTTTTATCAAAACTTGTTTTAATATAACTCAGAAACATCCAATAATGGGCAAGATACAGTTTAATCAATATCACACTACTAAATCATCAACAAAATAAACAATAACGAATTAATAACTAAAAAAAAATACCAAGAACAGTTTAGATGATTACCTAACCCTCAGATTGAGGATTGTACACAATCTGAACGTCTTAGGAGTAAGGTTTCAAGGTCCTAGAAGTCTTTGTTCACCAAGTTTAAACAAAAATCTATTTTTCTTTTCTTTTCTCTCTTTTTCTCTTTTTGTGTGATTTTTTTGTTTTCAACCTAATTAATTTCTAAGGCTGTTTTTCTTCAAGATAACTCAGAAGAGTTCTTGCAGAAAACCTCAGCCGTCGGTGTATTTTTTTAACTCTTAAAATTCCTCTCCTCAAGTTCTCCTCTCCAAAATTCTCCCTTGTTTAAGATAAAAATGCAGTATTTATATGGGTAGGGCAACAGAGGATAGCTGCGTCACGCAGCTAACAGTTGCGTGACGGACCCGAGAGCTGCGTGACGCAGCTCACTTTCTGGACCGTTGCCACGTATCCAAACAGAATGTAAAACCATTATTGTCGGCTTTCAAGATGACGTCACCTTAATTGGAGTTGCGTGACGCAACTATCAGTGCCGCACGCACCTTATAACTGCATGACGCAACTCTACTATAAATCAGCCACCTTCTATTTGGTTTAAATCAATCCTTGGGTTTAAAGACTTCCGGTCAACCATGATCCTTTATTCCGCGTCCTCGTATCCTCATCGGGTTAGTCGGGGGCATAAAGACACGCGTCAACAGGTCCCAAGACTCAGAAGAGGAGACTAATACAGTAGATCTCCCATATTCCATATAACATGGAATATGTTAAAGGAGGATCTAATCCTAAGGAGGAAGAATAAATTCAAACTCTCAATCCCAAATCCACAAAAACTGGATATACCTTTGTTGTGCGCATAACTAGGAGCAAGTAAGTTGGTTCATGTATCTTTTAATTATGCTATGTTGTTGAAATCTTAAAGAAAGACCTAGATAAGTGGATAGAGACTCTCTTAGAAATGATGAAACTTATGTTTGAGAAGTATTATACTCTTGGATCTATTGTTATCTTATCACCCGCTGGTAGACAAGTTATTAGGATTGAAGAAGTGGATTATGCTTTCAAGAATGACAGAAAATTTTAGGGTACCAGTCTCGAACTTCCCATGGGCACTGATGCAATTCTTCACTAATTAGAAGAGAGGCACCAACCTCCACACATGAGGGAAGAGCAGGTGACACATCACTCTAAGTCACTACTTTAATCTAATTGGCCCGTAGTAGACTTCAGAGTCTTCTTTAGATCTACAATAACTTTAAGTTAAAAATTTTATAAACCCTAAAAGTTTATAAAATTTTAAAGAGTATCCTTAAAGTGTCCTACAAGTATTCGAAATTAATAAAATTAAAAGAATAATCAAACACATTTTTTAAAGTGTCTAACACGTGTTTGGAAGTGTCCGAAGAGTGTCAGTGTCCGACATAGGTACAGCATGGGTATGTTAGACCATTTAAGGTGTCTATGCAACATAGTTTAATCTTATTCATACTTTCAACTTTTTCATATTTTACTCCTGCAGGATACTAATCTCTCTCTTAGAATATTTTCTTTTGTTTTTTTTTTTTTTTGGTATTTTCAATAGTATGTTCCACAAGATTTTTTTTCTCAAATAAAAAAGTAGATTCATCTGAGATGATGGTAGTTGAATAGGTACAAATTTAATGATATGGAGGGAAGCTCATTTGTTTCTTAATGATTTATTGTTAGTGATGTTAATCCAAGTTTTTTTACTTAACATTGAGGCACTTTGGATGAGTGCGCAGGGGAGACCTATAGGTTTGGAATAGGTTTTGATCTTTAATGTGAAGTTTAACGGTGTTTTATTTTTAACAATAATATTATTATTATGTTTCAAATTGTTTAGAACAAATTTCAATAGTTAAAGAAGTATTTGTAATTTTAATTAACTTATAGCTTTTTTTTCTTTGTTTCATATTCATACTACATATGAATTACTATATAGTTATTACAATATACTCTTCCTTGTTATGACTACGAAACAAATTTAAACATATATGTTATTTTAGATAAAAATATTATAAATATTTAATATGGAAAATCCCGATTAATTTTCAACCCAACCCATTCCTTTCCATCCTATTCACCCAATCTTGTCTTGTCCCAAATAAAAGGATGGGAAAGGACCACTGATCTATTGGGACATGATTGAGATTATATTTTTTTAGCGACAATATTATTTTTGGTGTCTGAACTTATCTCTGTTTTCTATTTTAGTGTCTAAACTGAAAATAGTGACAATTGAGTGCCTAAACTTATAATTTTTTTCAATTTGGTGTCTCCTGATAAAGTGGACAGCCTGATTGCCTAATAGGACTAAGTGGGCCACACATTTGCTTACGTGTCCGCTTACATGACCTGACTATTAATCCATGTAAGCTGTCCAACGTGGCAAAGAGGGTTAAATTATTTATTTAACCTCATTTATTATAGTTTATCGTTTTCATAAAACGTTATTGCAAAAGGTTCATATCTAGTTTTACAATTTAACGGTCACGATCAACTAAAGTTTTGACCCCACCTATCCATCCAACATTTTGAATCCTCTCTCTCTCTCTCTCTCTCTCTCTCTCTCTCTCTAATTCCTTTTCAAAATCCTTAATAATAGTTACCATTTCTTCTTCGATGCATTAAGAATGGCAAAAGAATAAGAATACCCTGACGTAGAACTCAGTGACAAGCAAAAGAAAGAGACCGCCAAATGGTTCCTTTTGAATGATCTCGCCTGTGAAATCTAATACATTGCTAAAGGTCTAAGTCCTATATGCAACTTGTGTTCCTAATCCTTTTCCTTTTGGAGATCAATTTGTTAATTTCATGGTGATTTTTGCATATTCAAATTGATTTTGGATGAGATAAAATTTATAACGAAGCGACTGAAGATGCATTCCCTTTCTACAACAAATCTAACTTGATTTGCCTTGTTTTACTAAATAGAAGCAGAGATGTAAAGCATTTCTTCCATGATTCCTCTTAATTTTCTTTGTTTGATTATGACATTGAAATTATTTGAATTGTTTGTCAATTTGATTCAATTATAGATCTATCGCTTTAGAAATTTTAGTTTATATTGATAGCACATCATTGTGAGTGTGGTAATTTAACCCTCTTTACACGTTAGACAACTTACGTGGATTAATAGTCAGGTCATGTAAGCGGACACATGGGCAAATGTGGACCCCACTTCGTCCCTTTAGACAATCCAATTGTCCACCTCATCAGGAGACACACTAAATTGAAAAAAATTACAAGTCCAGGCACTCAATTGTCTCTATTTTTCCTTCAGACATCAAAATAGAAAAAAAAAAAAAGAGATAAGTTCAAGCATCAAAATTAACATTATCCTTATTTTTTATGTTTCAAAATTTTAGAATTGGGACTGGAAATTATGTAATTTCCACTCATCCCGACCCATGCACACCTCTATCGACAGTTATAGATTGAGATGTATTTACATTACTTTTATAAAACATTACTTTTATTATTTATACTCTTCAGTGGCATAATATTTATATTAGCATTTATAGGTTAAGAGAGTATTTCATGAAATGTTACCTCTCCAAACATTTAGCATTTAAAATTATTCAACGTCTAATTAACTAATTATTTTTTACCAAACACTTTTGTTTTAAACAACTGAAACGACCCGAAAATTTAATTTCGTAGAATTTTCATTTAAAAACTAAATTTTTATTTCAACCAATGAGATTATACCACCTAGTATTTTATTATTGCCTAATCGGACCCCTAAACCAATTTGAGTTTTTCAAAAACTAGGTGAAAATCCGTAAACCGAGTCGAATCACTTAATTGGACCAAACCGGTTCGAATCGAACCGGAATGATCTAGAAACCGATCTACTTTCTTTCTTTTTTTTCTCTCCTTTCTTCTTCTTTCTCCAGCGTCGACCTCACCCTCGCCCTCTCCTCCTCTCATTTTCCGATCACTGGAGACCAGTGCCACACCTTGCAGTCGCCTCCTCGCCGCAGCGGATTCCGGCATCCCTTCTCTCCTTTCTTTCGTTTTTGGCGTACGCAGAAAGCGCAGGAGAGCCGCGACATCCTTTAATAGGAAAGTCACGTCGAGCCTCCTGCTCCTCGATTTTTTGACGACACCAGCCTCTCTCTTTCGACGAAGAAGCTTGGGTCTCCTTTTTTGTGCTCCCTCCTCTCCCGTTCCGGCTGATGCAGCAAGCTGGCGGAGCTGCGATCATGGCTCGCGATCTGTACAGTCGCGTTATCTGCTCTCACCTTCAAGTTTTCGACATTTTCCAGCTGAGTAAGTAATTTCCTGCTCCATTCTTTGTGTTTTATGAATTATTTCGACTAAATTGAAGGATTTAAGCCTGTATTATGTTTTTGTGAAGAGGTTAGATTTTTAAAAGTACTGATTATGCGCATTATCATGGGAAAATTTGATATTATCCTCTAATTGAAAACATGAACTGAAATTACATATAAGGAATAAAGGGTTTATCTAGTTATTGCAAATTTTAGTAAGGAAATCAAAGACTTCTCAATAGGGCAGCAACTAACCTGGCTATCTGTACGAGTTACATTATAATATGAAAAGAATGGTAATGTACAAATATCTATAATGAGATGGCAAAGGATGTAGTATGTCTATTTCTTGATGAATAATGGATATATAACATCTAGACTATGAATTTAATATAGAAATTTGATTCCCTCTTCAAATGGCCGAAAAGTGATTGTGATTGGGAGAGAAGTGATTGAAATTCACTCATTCGTCTTCATTCTTACATGTATAATCTTATATTGATATTAATTTTTTAGATTTAAAAATATTTAGAATTCTAAACCTGCACCTTAAGAGTTATTGAAGGGATTGTTATGCTATTGTAAGGCTTGATGAAGGTTTATGTTTATTTTGAAATGGCAGCAAGCTTATGATAAGTCAATAGGAATTATGAAAACTTCTTAATCATGCAAAGAGTAGTTGATTTAGTATGAGTTTCAAAGAATTTACTTGGGATTTGACAATTATGTTTTTACATAAAGTAAATATGATGTTATTTAGATTATGAACTAAGCTTATGTAAGTTGTCATGGATGATAAATGGCGATACTGATGTTTAAAGGAGGACGGATATTCGATTTGATTGAATGCCCGACGGATGGGCTGTGTGTATTGATTGATAAATATATAATATTATTGTGATATTTAAACAGGTAGATAGTCATATTTCTAGGGGAGGTTTTGCTGAAATTTCGATAGAACCTAGACTAGTTTTAATTAATAACATAATAAATAAGCTTATTTAGATCAATTCTATAATTTGATATATAATAAATAAAGTGCTTTAATTATTTTATCATTATCATTATTATTATTCATTTAATTATTCAAATATTTATTTATTTTCATTATCATTTATTATTATTATTATTATTTATTTTATTGTTGTTGTTTATTGTTAAGATTATTTATTTAATTATTTATTTGCATTTAAGAATGGATGTCTAATTGTGCATTGCATTACGATGTTCAACTGATCAATATGTCTGCATTTAATTGCAATGTTTGATTAATTGTGTTGTGATAATGCTATGCTTTGTTTGAGTGGAATTGGGATGAAGTGGGTCACCATGGGTTTGTGAGACCGTTACCGTTATATGGATCCTGATTATGATTACCGTTACCGTTATATGGATCCTAATTATGATTACCGTTAGCCGTAAATGGGAGATCGATGCCCCCGTGTGCACCTACTGTTATGATCTGTATGATATGGAAAACCACAGGTTGGCTTCTTTATTGGGCGCACCTGATAATCTAGATTTGATCGCAGCCCGCAGGGTGGCCTCCTGTTGTGAGCCCCTGATGATCTAGATTTGATGGAGACGACCGGGTTGCCTCCTGTTGGTATGGAAAAGAAAAGAGAGACTGGAAAAACAATGAGATGACTGGTCGTGTGAGGATTAGATCGGTCGGCCAGAATGGGGGATTGGCTCCCTGGTGCACATGTGAGTGGATGAGCCATGTGGGAGGACGGCTCATCGAGGGTTTGGTGACGCCACTGACCAATTTCCACGTGATGTGATTATGTGAAGATGTTAATAATTGTGAGTGCTGGTGATATGCCATTTGTGTGACTAGCTGAATGAGCATATAACTAGTCGGATGACTAGATTGATATATTTATACATTTGTGTGAATGCGTGTGCGGTGCAATAAGTATTAATTCTTAGAAGGCTCACATATCTTGTTTAATTTTTCAGGAAATAAGTTTCTCTTTAATTCGGTTAAGTTATGTTCTTTTGCCGCGAGCTAGAAGAAAATTTTCTCAGTTCCATAATTATTTTACTATGTAATTATATAAACAGTTAGTGACTTCGCAGTTGTAGAATTTGCGTACAATTAGTCGTGTATTAACATAGACAATATAATTATGTGAGCCCATATTAAAAATGTAATGTATTGTTAATTGGGTCCGAACTGTGGAATGTTGTAGCTGATAAATTTTGGCAGAGATTTAATAAAATCTTGAGATTCATTTTCCTATAAATATGGGCTAAATGTTTAAAATTATATTGAGATAGTAAATTTTTGGTGTTTCAGGCTTACTACGGGCCTTGGGGGCCTTAAGCTTACTTGGACCCTAGTGCTGGTCCGGTCCATGGAATCGGGTCGTGACAACAACTAACCGCTAACAACTAAAATTACTAGACAAGTAACAAATACCACAACTAATACCTAGTAGAATAGCTAATATTGAGGATGCTTGGTTCAGTTGATTCATGCAGTTGATAGCTAACACATACCCAACAACTAGGTTATATGTTTTTATGAAAGATTTGAATAAGCGATTGATTGTTGATAGTTAGAGGGTGTTAAATTGTGGTTCGGTTTCAAACTGAACCAAATCACAAAAATAAAGATCAAACTTCTCATTTTTCTTAAATTCAAACCACACTGAATATCCAAATAACCAAAACAAATTCATTGGTTCAGTTAATTTCGATTAGTTTTGGGCGAAAATCACATATGTTGCATAACTGAACTAAAAATCGAAATCAAAATTATCTAAAATTTCAAACCAAAATCTCACTGAATATTTAAATAATCGAACTAAAAAGCCAAACTAGATCAGTTCAGATTATTTTTTAATTTTAACTGAACTTTGCTCACCTGGCGGGCGTCGAATCCACCAAAAATAATTAACCTGCTCTCCTACAAAATAAAACTTGTAAACATGGTGAGAAGGGTCGAACCCTAAGGATTAGCTTTGTCGACAATAAACCAGAACTGAAAATAAAATTAAAAATAGAAATTGAAACGGGAGAATTTAATAATCGAACTAAACGAATTAAAATTAAATCAAAGAAATAAATGCAATAAAATTAAAAATTGAACCTGAACAATTGAGAGTAAATTCAGCCAAGGCATACCGCGGTTTGAAGATTTAATTCAATTGATCATTGACTCAAGATTAATTCCTTAATTCATATTACAGACAAGTTATAGCCAGGAAGAACGTCAACCCAACCAACTCTACCGTAGGAATAGGTTGCTAAGATACGATCTAATAACAACCCCTAATTAACTAGCAATTCTAAGTACGACGAAGGATTTAACTGTTAACAGCTTTAAAATCTAATAGAACCCTGCCTAGATTAACAGAAACTACGAGCATCCATTTAAATCTAATTATATTCTTTCTTAATACAACCTAAAAAGTTCTACCCAATTAAGTTATATTAATTACTACTGCATCAACCTAACCAAACAATTACGGATTTGATTACGCCGAATAGCTATGGAAATTTCTACCAATCAACATAACGGGCCCTGTTAAACCATTCAATAGAATTTCACTAGGGGATATATTTTCTCAATAAATCACAGAAAGGATATAAATGCAATAGAATAAAGAAATTCAATTAAGTTCAATATAATCTCACAATCGAAATCAAACTTCTACCTTGGTTTAGCCTTAACTGAACAGAACGCTTAGCCACACATGGCTATTGAAGAAAACATCATCAAAAGAATTGAAAGTTCGGCAGTAATCTCTCAAAAATTCTGTAAAATTCGTCACAACCCAAGGGAGGCAAAAGATCCTCCACAAAAAGACCTAATTTTGACTTAAATACCCCCTAGAAAGTGGGGCCAACTAATACAATAAAAATACCCACTAAAAACTGTGTCTAATATCATCATGTGGCTGTAAAACGTGCTGGAATCAGTTGAAGAAGTCGTGACCAGCCAATAATATCACAATCAGTCCGCTGGTCTCATTTCCTGCTTAATCTTGCCCAAGGCTAAGAGCCTAACAGCTTGTATTTGTGTTCCAAAATTCCAGCAGCTCCTTCCTTGCTCCAAAACATTTCAATTGTGCTCCTTTTTGCTTCATTCATATCAAACCCAACTTTTCCTAGCATAAAAACAATAAATCAAGTTAAACCACTCTTTTAAGCTCAAAATGACACCAAATTAACACAAATATAACAATAAAAGAAAATTGGATTTGCAAGTTATCATCACCCCTACTGACAGTTAGTTGTTGATTCCATTAACCGTTTTTTGGAGTTTTTTTACTGGTAATTGATTTATATTATATTATATTTGGTTTCATTAACCTTATAAAATAATTATTAATAAAATTATATTTTTCAAATTAATATTTTTTAGATTGTCTTACTTATAGTTATTTAAAAATAATAAATTTTTATCAAATAGTATTATTATTTAGGCTTAATTATAAATTTAGTGTCTGAACTTTTGAAAAATTTCTATTTCAGTGTCTCAAAGGAAAACTTTGCAATCAAGTGTCTGAACTGATAATTTTTTTTTAATCAGGTATCTCCGTCCTCCGTGGCTTGTTGAAAACATGAATAGGACATGTAAGACCCACTTAATGTTCAAAATAATGCTGAGTATGACGACAAACAGCTTGACACGTTGGATTTGACATGTCAAACAGTAGAGTGTAAAAAATGATTGACAAAATTGTCTGTAGCCAATGAAAAGTCAACTTGCCGTTCAATTGGAAATCACTCTCATCCCAAAATAGAGAGAAAGAAATCCGACCACAGTCAAACTCTAACACCAAACAAATTGAAGCCTTTCCTAAAATTTCGTTGAAATCATACCAAATGAATAGCATAGAAGAAGAGTCGAAGAAAGAAATAATCATATTCATCGATGAAGATTAATGTCGATTGTTAACTGATTTCATAAAACGAATCCATTTTTGTGCTTGTTTTTTTTTTTTTTTTTTTTTTGATTTTAAATAAGTCGATGCCTTTGTTGTTGATGGTTGATGATTTTGAGAAATTGAATGCATGTGTTTTTGACTAAAGAAAGAAAAAGGGTTATTGTTTACGAGCTGTTAAAGATTCGGCCCATGATCGGGTCCTTTGAAGAAAATCAACAAAGTGTGGCGCTATAACCATCATCCAACAACGCACCCACTACATGCATGTACATTTTCACTAATTTCGTGTACAAGTGTTTTATTTCTATGATGGCGCATGTTTCCTGCAGTATTAATTAGTATTGGACCTTGTAACTACTTTTACCATAATAATAACAATAAATATTTCAGTTTTAGTACTCAAATTATCAATCATAAGCAGACTTTGTTCATTTGCATTAATAATAACAAAATACACAACATTGTTCACTCTAAGGAGCAGAAGGCTTCCTCCATTACTTGTTCTGCCTCTAACAGACAGTCTTCTCCTACTGAGATTAGGTGGGTTCCCTTTTTTTTGTTGCATTCATTTTTGCCAAGCCTGCAAATCTTTTTTTTTTTTGGCTAAGGGGCAATTTTGTCAATCATTTTTTACACTCCACTGTTTGACACGTCAAATCCAACATATCAAGCTATTTGTCATCCTATTCAACGTTATTTTGAATATTAAGTGGGATCTATAAATTCTATTCATATTTCCAGCAAGTTACGTAGGACTGAGACACCTGATTAAAAAAATTATCGGTTCAGACACTTGATTATAAATGGTTTCCGTTGAAACACTGAAATATAAATTTTTCGAAAGTTCAGGCACTAAATTTATAGTTAAGCCAATTTATTTATATAGCACATTAAAATAAAAAATAACATATTCATTTTAAAATAAACAATTATATTATACATCATAATATAGAATTATATCCTCAGTGGACATTTTAAATTTTAACAGTAACTATCACCAAAATTTTACCAAACACCAAAATTCATCAGATAAGCATTATCAACCACTAGATATTAGCTATAATGAAAAGCTAAACCATAGGACTCATTGTCTAACCGTTTATTGAATTTGCATTTACAGATTGATACCATTTTCTAATCGATTTACATATTTAGAGAATTATTGATTTACCAATGGAATTTTACTATTTATCAATCAATTTTTACCATTTACTATATTAAGATGGGCTTTTTTAAAAAACTTAAAACTTGGTGAATTTGATTTAACTTAAAACTTAAAACAACTCCGTTTTGAGAAAATTGGTGAATTCGAGAATTCTGATTTTTTTGGATATTTTTATTGAATTATTTACCCTATATCTTATTCTCTTCAAATAATTTACCATACTGTTTACCATTTACCATTTTACTGAACTGCTTTTACTAAATAACCTCAATTTGGCAATTACTCTATTTGTCCACCCCTAATATTGACATTTTTTTTTTTTTTTTGTGTACACTAGTTTTCCAAGTAAGAATGATATTCAAGTAAAACTTTTCCAACATTGTGATTTCAGACTTTAATCTTGCAGCTAAACTTAATTTAAATATATTAAAATAATATATGAAGTGATTAATGTAAATAAATAAAAAATTAAAGAATAAACCCTCAATGTAGTCTTTTTATTTTTCCTTCTTGAAGGTAACACTCAATTTAGTCTTTGAATTTTACCTAATCTTCCATTTAGTTGAAAATTTATTTTTCAGTAGTTTAGGATATAAATTTTGAGTTTATGATTAATCTACTTCATTTTTTATAACTATTTTAAAATAATCAAAAATTAAAAAAAAATGTGAAAATTGAAAGAAATTAGTTTTTATCCTCACTTTTTTTTCATAGTCACTTTTTTTTTATTTTAAAAATGGATTAAATTCAATTTATGTTTTTTATTAAATTAATAAGAAATTAATTTTGAATCAAACTAAATAATCAGCAAACATTTAAATTTCAAATTTAGCATTTATCCTTAAATAAACAAACTACACATGCTAGGTTTTCCGGGTTGAAACAGTCAATTCGTGAAAGCGGCCGTGCCGATGGTCCCATGTCTTTATTTTATGTAACAGAAGTGTGACCCAAAACATTATCCTATCCAGAATCTACACGTCCCATGAAGTGACGCCATTTTAATTTGTTGCCTGCTAATCTCATCTTCAAAGGTTACTCCATTTTCTCAAACACTTTCTTTAACCAATTTTGATCAATACCCAGTTGAGTTCATATTTAACTTTGCTTTGCAAACATGTAAATGACTATTGTAATCAATGATAGGGACAACGGTCCTTCACCAAACCCCTTTTTTGTCACAGCAAGTTAGTCTAAGAGACCAAGAATGTTTGTCCCTTTTGAGGAGATGCAAGAACATGGAAGAATTCAAACAAGCCCATGCCCAGATCCTCAAATGGGGATTCTTTTTCCGTTCTTTTTGTGCAAGCAATCTTCTGGCCACCTGTGCTCTCTCAAATTGGGGAAGCATGGACTATGCGCGCTGCATTTTTGGGCGAATTGAGGAACCAGGTACTTTTGAGTTCAATACAATGATTAGAGGATATGTTTTAGATGATTATAACATGGAAAATGCTGTATTTGTTTATTATGAGATGCTGGAGAAGGGTGTTCAATCAGATAATTTTACCTATCCCTCTCTTTTAAAGGCATGTGCCTTGTTGAGGGCGATTGAGGAAGGTATGCAAATTCATGGGCATACTATAAAGCTTGGACTTGAAAGAGATTTATATGTGCAAAGCAGTTTGATTAATATGTATGGGAAGTGTAGAAAGATAAAACTATCCTATGCTGTTTTTGAGCAAATGAATCCAAAGGGTATTGCTTCTTGGAGTGCCATTATAGCAGCGCATACTAATTTGGGCATGTGGTGCGAGTGCTTCCAACTTTTTAAGAAGATGATGATGAGTGGTGAAAAAGGATCTTCTTATAGGCCTGAAGAGAGCATATTAGTTAGTATGCTCTCTGCTTGCACTCATTTGGGTGCCCTTGATCTTGGAAGGTGTGTACATGGATCATTGTTGAGGAACATTGACATCGAGCTCAATTTAACAGTACAAACTTGTCTGATTGACATGTACATGAAATGTGGTTGTGTAGACAAAGCTTTATCCCTTTTTCAAAGATTGATCACTAAGAAGAACCAGTTTTTATACAGTGTGATGATATCGGGACTAGCAATGCACGGGCGAGGTAAAGAAGCGCTAGAAATTTTCTCTGAAATGCTAGATGAAGAAAGATTGAAGGTAGATGATGTTGTCTTTGTGTGTGTTTTGAGTGCTTGTAGTCGTGCCGGACTTGTTAAGGAAGGACTGCAGTATTTTAACAGAATGAAATTTGAGTATGGGATACAACCAACAAATGAACATTATAGCTGCATTATAGATCTCATGGGCAGAGCTGGAATGCTCAATCAGGCCTTAGAGTTTATTAGAAACATGCCTATCGAGCCAAATGATGTCTTATGGCGAAGCCTTCTTAGTGCTTGCAGGACACACCATAACATTCAAATTGGGGAAATTGCAGCTAAAAGCTTGTTGCAGTTGAACTCGCGAAATTCGAGTGACTTGCTGATGTTATCTCATATATATGCAAAAGCTAAACGATGGGAGGAGACAGCGACGATTCGAAAAGAAATGGCCTATAAGAGCTTCATTCAAACAACAGGATTTTGTTCAGTTGAGGTGAATAGAAAAGTTTATAAGTTTGTTTCACAGGACAAGTCATACCCTCAATGTGAACAAATATATGAGATGATTGATCAGACGGAATGGCAACTGAAATTTGAAGGCTATTCTCCAGATACATCAGAAATATTGCTTGATGTGGATGAAGAAGAGAAGAGGGAGAGATTGAAAGCTCATAGTCAAAAATTAGCTATTGCTTTGGCATTGATAAATACATCTCAGGGGATTCCCATTAGAATAAGTAGGAACGTGAGGATGTGTAATGACTGTCACACTTACACCAAGTTCATTTCCAGAATCTATACAAGGGAAATTATTATAAGAGAACTGAATAGGTTCCACCATTTTAAAAATGGAGCTTGCTCTTGTTTAGACTATTGGTAATTAGTAATTACTGATGTTTTTCTTGAAATATTAAACATGGCCATAATTCTCTTTTTTGGGTCTAATTTTTAATTTTTGTTTTTTACGGGTTTAAATTGTAATTGTAATTTTCATCCCTTTACCATACCATCTCGTAAAAAGGAATTATATTAAATTTAGAGGTTAAACTTAATTAGTTTTTAGTAACATATTTAAATTAAATAATAATTTAATTTAAATTAAATTTATTAATATAAAGTAACTGATATATATTTACTTAATTACCTTTTACATATGAAAAACTCAAATTATCCAATTTATTGAAAATTAAATAAATAAGAAGATCACTATATTGGTACCACTGAAACTTTTCCGATTGCCTTTGCTTCTCAAAATAAAGTTAATTATTCCCCTAAAAATTAATCATAAGAAATGCTCCATTATTATAATTAATTCTACTCCAATATCCCAAATCATTATTATTGTTACAATAGGTTATAGGAGGTAGAGATTTTAATTAGTTACAATTTGGTGTCTGAACTTTTTACTTTTTTTACAATTTGATGTCTGAATGAAAAGATTTTTTAATTGGGTATCTGAACCTTTTAAAACTTACAATTAGGTGCCTACCGATGAATTGAATACCGAAAATATGAATCAGCATACAGTGGGTCTCACTTCAACCTAGTCACATGCTGACAGGGCATGACAAATTTGCCGAGGGTGACATGACAAATCATCCTTGACTAGTTAAAAGTAATAAATGACATAGCAAATACTGAGAAATCACACATTTAAATTTGCCTTCACTTTCAACTTCTTTCGTCTTCCCCTAGTCAGCCTCGTCAACACTGAGGGTGACATGATTTTTCAGAATTTTCTCTATGATTTCTCTAAGCGAAATCATTGTCAGAGACAAGAATTTTAATTGCATACAAAATGGAGAAGGAAGCGAAGAACTTTGATTGTAAAGATTTCAAAGCCCTCTGAACCTTATTCTCTCCCTTTTTCTCTCACAAAATTAGCATCAAAATTGCAAGATAAGATTGATTGGAAGTCGAAATCCAGTGAACTTCTAAGATGGTTAGAAGTCGAAATCCAGTGAGTTTCTCTTCCACCAAACGCTCAATTCCATGTTCCTTCTTGGCCTTTTTATTGTTTATTTGTCTGTGTTTGGGTATTCTTTTCTCTCGCAATCTTCCTACTTGGGGATTTTACTATGAATTTTTCATGTTGATGGAACCCTAGGTGACTATGGCAAATTTGGTTTTGCACCTCAAGATGCTTCATAATCAATTGATTCATAGAATATCAACATGTGAGAGAGAGAGTATTTCTCTGAGATATGTATAGATATGGGCAAATTGGATCCTTGAAAGAAAGCCACAGCTTCAGCTCTGCTAATCCTGCCATCTCCATCTAAATCTGCTCTCCTAAAGTAAGCTTCGAATTGATCCATGTTCGGTCCCTGAGGTTGCCCCGCCATCTGCATGCCAAATCCAGAATCAACTAATTCCTCTCCGATTAGATCTCTTAGACACACGCACGCATTAACATGAATTCAAAAGGATGATGAAACAGAGTGTTAAAACATTAAATTCGTCGAATGGAATAATTGAAGTGTAGGTGGTTAGATCGAGAGGAGACGGCAACTGATAAATTCGTAAATGGAAGACGAGATCCTCTTGTTGCAAATTTGCAATTTTGTTAAATGGATGCTTGCTTATTAGACCTTCTCGAACTCACAAAAACGACGTCAAAAGCTGAATACGACAGCAAAACACTCTGATTATCAAACGTCAAAACACCGTTGGAAATGGAGTTGAGGGGAATTAAAGGGAATTGAAATCGAATAATAGAAGAACTAAATAACAAAACAGGACGAGTGCTTCATCGATTTGGGTTTTAAATCAAGAATTGAAGATGTGAAGGAAGAAATCTTGAGAAAAAGAAGGGCTGGAAAACTTCCAGGTGATACAACCACAGTCCTTAAAAATTGGTAGCAGCAACACTCCAAGTGGCCTTACCCAACCGAAGATGACAAGGCAAAACTGGTGGAGGAGACAGGTTTGCAACTAAAGCAGATCAACAACTGGTTCATAAAAAACGCAGGCTAGGGCCAAAGGGGCTGTGTCCTTTTTTTGCTTCGCCTGATTCTCGCTCCATAACTGACAAGCTCTGCTCAAACTGAAGGCTTTAATGGTTGACCTAACGCTAGTTGTGATGTGTCACTCTAGCTAGAAGGTGGTGAGAGAAGTGCAGAAGGGAACCTAGGTTTAAGCGGGTTCGAAGTGATACAAAACAACAACCTGCATCTTGATCTTGCAGCCTATCTCTTGTTATGCTCCAAGCTCCCTGTTGGCAGTCCACATTCAAGCAAGATCACGTCATCTTCCGGCAGATCCAGCTAATGAGATGCTAGTAACGCCGCCACATGACAAGAACCAACGGGAAAGGAAGGCCGCCGGGGTCGACGACAGGGAAGCGAGATTAACGCCGGATAGAGCTCCACTGCATCGACTCGCCCTCATGGTGGGCCCATATTGAGACTTTCCTTCTTTTTGTGTCGGTCAATCATAAAAAAAATAAAAAAAATAAAAAAAAAGGAATGATGGAGAGCATCAACGCTTGACCTTGACACTGTGTCCTTCTGTATCGATTACACAACTGCAACGACTAGTCTTGTGGGCCATTTTTTGGGAATCTGTTTCTTCTTTGTGTCGGGCAATTAAAACAAAAGAACTACTGAATGATGGAGAGCATCAAAGCATGACCTCCTCCCTATGTCCAGCTGTCTCACTGGTCCTTTGACTCAATTCAAATAAATATACTCCTCTATAACACTCTTGCGCTATGCATGTTGAACTTCTTGCAATTGCATGAGCGCAATTATATCACTCAGCACTCTCTCTTCTACCAACAACTCAAACCCAAAACAGTATTGATTCCTTACCACCTTCTCATTCAGCCATGCAAATTGATGCAAACGTATGCAGCAGTGATGGAGCATATTTACTTAGCATCTCAGTTAAAGCGGTGAACCCTAGTACTCAGGGCCGCCGAGAGCTATGACGTTCCTATGTTGGAACTGCCGAGGGATGGGCAACCCTCGAGCAGTGAGTGCTCTAAAGGATCTTGTTCGTGCCAACAAGCCCATGTTCTGCTTCCTTATGGAGACAAAAGTAGCTTCCTCTTATGTTAAAAGCTTAAGTTTGCAGTGTGGTTTTTCCTCTTCTTTTTCAGTTGATTGTGTTGGTCGAAGTGGTGGTTTAGCTGTTTTTTGGAATAACAATTTGAATGTTGATTTTTATTCCTACTCCCCAAATCACATTGATATGCAAATAACTTATGGACCGCATACTTGGCGAATGACGTGTGTATATGGGTTCCCTGAACATTATAGGAAGCCAGACACTTGGACTGTCCTTAAAACTCTAGCTAGTCAGCACAGCCTTCCTTGGCTTCTAATGGGCGATTTTAATAATCTACTTGCAGATGACGAGAAGATAGGGGCCATCCTTATGAGCTACGTAATCTTGAGGGATTTCGAGAAGCGCTGGAGGTGTGTCGGGTCTCCGATCTTGGTATGGTAGGGTATCCATTCAGATGGCGGTCTAGTAGGGGACGTAATAAAATTGAGGAAAGATTGGACCGAATGGTGGCTTCAGATACATGGTCTTGCTTTTTCCCAAATGCTTCGATCCACAACTTAATTAGTGGCACATCAGACCATTCTCCATTATTGCTTTTATTGGGCACTGACCTAAGGACTAAAAGACCAGTTAGCTTCAGGTTTGAAAATGCATGGATTGGGGAGCCTAACCTTGATGAGACTGTTACTCATAATTGGGCCCGAGGAGCCCACGGTGATGTGATGGGTAAACTGCAAGCATGCAGAGCTGGGTTGCGAATTTGGGGACGTGACTTACGTAGCAAGTTCCTTAAAGAAATTAAATTGCTTAAAACCCGACTTAATGGTTTTCGAGTCCACCAGCGTAGTGACAGTTCAGAGGAGTACCTTTTAATACAAAAGCAGCTTGGTGATTTGCTTCTTAAAGAAGAGTAGTATTGGAAACAGCGATCAAAAATATTTTGGCTTGCTCATGGGGACAAAAATACCAGGTACTTTCACTCCTCAGCTTCCTCA
The DNA here is from genome assembly GCF_041381405.1 of Jatropha curcas. Classification (NCBI taxonomy): domain Eukaryota; kingdom Viridiplantae; phylum Streptophyta; class Magnoliopsida; order Malpighiales; family Euphorbiaceae; genus Jatropha; species Jatropha curcas. Next base: position 24,175,859 of record NC_143161.1, read on the forward strand.
CGTAAAAAATTAAACTATCTTCCAGGAATCCGGGACTCGAGAGGTGACTGGAAGGAAGAACCGAGGGATATGCATACTGTGTTTCTAGAATACTTCACTACACTATTTACAGCCACACCTGTTCAGTCTAGTCCTGTTCTTGAACATGTTAATTCTCGGGTCATTGAATCTGATAATGGCAGTCTTATGGCCCCTTTTCTTGATGAGGAGTTTCGATCGGCAGTATTTCAAATGCACCCGGACAAGAGTCCTGGCCCTGATGGGTTCAATCCGTGTTTTTTTCAGAAATTTTGGTCAGTTGTGGGTTCAGATGTTACTACTAGCTGTAAACGGTGGATTGCACACGGCTCTTTTCCTAATCTGAAGAATGAGACCAATATTGTGCTCATCCCAAAAATTGATAAACCTGAATTTGTGACAGATCTGCGGCCAATTTCCCTATGTAATGTCTTATATAAGATTGTGGCAAAGGTTTTAGCTAATCGGATGAAGCATGTCTTGAGGAAAATTGTCTCCCCATCTCAGTCCGCTTTTGTACCTGGGAGGCTATTTACGGACAATGTAATTCTTGCCTTTGAGACAATACATTCTATGAAAAACCGTGGGAGGAGTCAAGAACAAACAGCGGCTTTAAAGATTGATATTAGTAAGGCATATGATCGAGTTGACTGGTCCTATTTAGAAGCTATAATGAGAAGACTTGGGTTTCGTTCCGAGTTCATTCAGGTGATTATGATGTGTGTTACATCGGTCAGGTATCATGTACTTGTTAATGGTGAAAGGGTTGGTCCTATTACTCCATCTCGTGGGTTGAGACAAGGGTGCCCTCTATCTCCGTACTTGTTTCTACTATGTTCTGAGGGGCTTTTGACTCTATTTATGCATGCAAAGGCAGTAGGGTCAGTCCATGGGGGTCGTATTTGTCGAGCTGCTCTGAGGTTGTCTCATCTTTTATTTGCTGACGATAGTCTGTTTTTCTTTAGAGCTAAAGCAGAAGAAGCTACAGCGGTTGCACATATCTTAAAACAGTACGAAGCAGCATCAGGACAGGGTGTGAATTTGCAAAAATCGGGGATTTTTTTCAGCTCTAATGTGGAAGTCTCGGTTAAAGAGCAGATTATCAATATTTTGCACGTCTCTCAACCCTTAAACCATGGCAGATACCTAGGACTTCCTTCCCTAGTTGGACAAAACAAGAAGGCGGTCTTCTCCTTTCTCCGAGATAGATTGAGAAAGACCATTTCTCGATGGAGCCACAGACTCCTTTCTACGGCGGGAAAGGAAGTAATGATTAAAACTGTAGCTCAGGCGATTCCATCCTACTGCATGAGTACTTTCCTTCTCCCTACTTCCTTCTGTGACGAACTGCAAAGAATTATGAATTCTTTTTGGTGGGGTACACAGGGTCCGAGCGGTAAAGGCATTCATTGGCTCTGTTGGAACCGAATGTGCGTGGGAAAGAATTTGGGCGGCCTTGGCTTTCGACATCTCTACTCCTTTAACATTGCCCTAGTTGGTAAACAGATTTGGCGACTTGTCACCGAATTGAATACTCTTCTATGTTCTGTTCTCAGAGCAAAATATTTTCCGAGGGGGGAACGTTTTGGATGCGCCCCTAGGGCATAATCCCAGCCTTATATGGAGGAGCATGGTCTCGGCTAAGTCACTTCTCAAAAGAGGGTATAGATGGAGAATTGGCAACGGTTCAAGCGTTAACATTTGGCATGACCCGTGGTTACCAAATGATAATGATTTCTACCCACATAGCCCTGTTGTCCCTGGTTTTGAGAACATGTCCGTAGGAAATCTAAGGATGTTTAATGGTTGGAATGTGGATTTAATTACCGGACTGTTCCTTCCAGAGGAGGTGTCACAGGTTCTATCCATCCCGTTTACTAGGGCTACCCAGACAGATACACTAATATGGAACTTCTCTACTTCAGGGGAATATCTTGTTAAATCAGGCTACAAACTTGTCTTGCCTAATTTTGTGGAACCTGAAGCAACTGCAACTTCGCCAATTTGGGCTAAATTATGGCAATTAGATTCCCCACCGAAGGTTAAGCACTGGCTGTGGCGAGCGTGTCGTAATATTCTACCAACGAAATCTATACTATTTGGCAAGCGGATTACAGAGGATGACCGTTGCCCTTTTTGCGGCGAAATCGAGACAACAATGCACATGCTATTCCTTTGTGAGAATGCTCGATTATTTTGGACATTAACAGGGATTCCGTTGGACGGATCATCCACTAGTTTTAGTGATACTCTATTGGGGTTTATTGATCGGCGCAGTGATGATCAGTGCTTGTTATTCGGTGTGTTGTGCTACTTTATCTGGTTTGACAGAAACTGGCGGGTTTGGCAACAAACTAATATTGCTCCCTACAACGTTGTCATGGCAGCTACCAGCTTTCTTAGAGAATGGAAGAACGCGCAGATTGATCGAAGCAATTCCTCTGTATCGTCGGCTTCAGTTCCGACATGGGCTCCTCCTCGGACTCGGGTTGTAAAGCGTAATGTTGATGCAGCTGTCCATCTGACTGAGGGTCATTCATCGTATGCTGGCCTTGTCCGAAATGAAGCTAGACAGTTCTTGGTAGCTTGCACGAGTCATTTTGCGGGGGTGCTAAAACCTCACATCGCAGAGGCCATCGGCCTTAGGGAGGTTTTATCTTGGATGCTCACGAGATCTATTGATAGGGTTCTGGTGGAAACAGATTGTCTGCGACTGTTTCAAGCTGTCACTACTGGTTTTGATTCTTATTCCGATTGGGCACCAGTGCTAGAAGAGATTAAACAACTGATTTCTCAAATATCATCTAGTGAATTGGTTTGGGTTAGGAGGCAAGGCAACAAGCCTGCACATGCTCTTGCTCGTATGGCATGTTTAGATCCTTGTTTCCGTCTATGGGACTCGACTCCCCAATGTATTACAGATCTTATTTCTCATGATTTATTATAAATATATGATCTTATTTACTTTCAAAAAAAAAAAAATGATTCATAGATAATATCGTTTCTCTTCTTAATTATTATATTTACAGCTACAAAAATTTGCAAAACAGTTTTGAATTCAGATCAGTTAACTTCAGTAATTTACAGCTAACAAAAATTTGCAAAACAGTTTTGAATTTTTTTAATTATTATATTTACTATTTTTTAATTATTATATTTATTTTGTCTTAATTATTATATTTCAATTTGGACTCGGATTTCAATCCTATTTCAACTTATTTAATACAATAATTTTAAATTTACATTGAATAAAATAATTTAATAAAATTTAAAAAACTTTACAATTTTAAATCTCCATCGAATTTTCTAGAATCATTTTATAAAATGAGTTTAACTTGTATTTGTATGTAAAGAGTTTATTTAATCTAGTTGAAATTAAATGCCTAATAATTTAAAATTTTTTAATTTTATTATCTACATTATTAGAAATCAATCACAAGCCATTAATAATTTTATTTAAAAAATATTATTATTTATTTAAAATAAGTATCTATCCATATCTTAATTTTTGAATTTTTTTCACTTAATCCTTTTATTTTGTGATTGAATTAATCAATATTTTTTATCTTTCCATAAAGTGAAATTTTATGTATATATATATATATCAACTTATATTTTGTTGAAGTCACCATTTTTAATTTTTTTAATTTTGAAAATTCTATATAGACTATAAAACCATATATACTAAACGACTTATAAATTATAAATTAAATTAAAAACTGAAAGTATAATATACAATAAAAAAATAACTCCCGCAATGCGCGGGTCTTTACCTAGTTAATATAAAACTCCTTACATTTTTTCCATTAGTGAAAGTTGGCTCATGATGAGAACACTATTAACATGAACTGAGTGATCAAACAATAGCAAAAGGAAATGACCAAAAGAAGATTGGATCAAGATAAATGTTGATGCAACAACAAAGGTTAATGGTGATTTTATTCGAGGATTGACAGGTAAATTGGGATGTTTAAGGAACCATGATTGTGTTGAACAACAGATAAATCCATTTATTACAAAGTAGGGGTACAGTAAAAGATATAGAAAAATTATAAAACCATAAAAAAACATCGAACACAAAAAAGGAGAGCAATAAAAAAAACTCCATAGGTACCATCATATCTACCACCACAGTCACTGCCAATGAGAGAGGAGGGTGATCAGGGCCACTACCCTTGGCTTCTATAAAAATTTTGAGTTTACTAAATTTTAGAAATCTTTTAATAGTTCAGTGGTATTGGTTGCTAACAACATGGCCAAATAATTCAAGTTTGAACTTTTTAATATATATATATATATATATATATATATATATATATATATATATATATATATATATTTTAAATGTTTAATAATTAAAATCCACGACCACTTGTTTAAGCCCACTTTAAATCCAACCACAATATGGTTTAAGATTGTAACCTAATTTATTTATATATAAAAAAAACTATAAAACTATTAAATTGAGAAAGAAACTTCATTGTCACAGCAAATAACATGTACCTTATCATAATTTTATAATTTATTTTTAATTTTAGATTTTGATTTTAATTTTATGTGATTTTTTAAAAATTTTAATTTTGGGTTTGATTTTAGTTTTGATTTTACATTTGATTTCCTAATTATTCAAATATTAAAATTTAGAATATCCACAAAAATTTCATAATTTCATAAATATTAAAATATATAATAATATTGTAAATTTATAGTTCAATTATTTATTATTAGTTATTTAATTAAACTTAGGAACTTGAATTAAAATTCTAAATTTATTAAATACAATGATATTTAATTAATTCAAAGAGACGAATTTTGTATTATAATTCATGATTCTTTTCTAATATTTTTTAAAAAATAATATGAAATTAAATTAGTCAAATTTTAAAATTACAACAATATATTTAAAATTTTAAAAACTAATAGTTATTTTAATTGTAATATTTTAATATGAAAATTTTAGGAAGTCATTATTTCTTTTCTATTTAAAGTTATTATCTATACCGAACATTTTTCTTATTTTGTTGATTATTAAAATTTTTTGATCATATGTAATATATAGTTTCTTATTTTATTATATTATTTTTAAGTACCTAATCATTTGTAGTTATGGAAAAATTAAAAAATGTTAGATTCATTTTTTTTTGAAAGAAAAAATATTGAACAATTTGAGAACCAAGGAGATTCATCTACTCAAGAAAGAGTGGAACTTGAACCAAAAACATTAGTTCATGATGATCCTCATAAGATTCAAATAATAGAACTTGAACAAGCAGTTTCAAATCCTGACTTTACTCTTAAGGTTCAAAGGGTAGAACTTGATTCTGAATTATTAATTCATGGTCATCCTTAAGGTTCAAAGAGAGGAACTTGAACAAATTAATATTACTTTCTTAGAGCGTGATCCTAGCAAGTATCCACCAATTTGGAAATATCCAGTCAATCAATAAGAAGAAATTCGTTGACCAAATCTCAAAGCTGGACTTTGTCAATCAAGACTTGAAAAGTATTCAACGTCAGGTTCAACGATGAATCCATCATTTTGTGCTAGTTGGTTTGATTTGTATCATCTTGGTTTTGAGTACTCTCCATCTAGTGATGTTGCCTTTTACTTACATTGTTAGTTATTGAGTGTCATATGAAGAACAGATTCAAATGAGTTTGTTATTGAAGGTTTCACAATTGGAGAAAATGTTAGATTAAAATGTGATTTTCTTCGACATGTGGGAAAAAACATTGACTCTTTTTTGTTAAACACGTAGATAGCTTTAATGTTAACACCTCATAGAATAAACGCTTGGCAAAAAAAGGAAAAGTATATACATAAAGAGTATAGAGAGCACTAGAAGAATAATGGACAAATTGTGTTAATATATTGGAAATTGGACTAATATGTTCAAAGCATAAAACAACCTTTATATAGGCATGAATCATAACAAGGAATATAACACGTTTTATGTAATAGATCTTAACATAGCTCCTGTAGACTAGGACTAATCATAACAAACACTAAATACTAGGTAATCAAAAATTAAATAACAGACTAAAAAAATTCCATGATGCATGATATTTGATGAGGAGACTAGCCACATAACCCACGAACTGGTGCTAGTTCATTCAATACTCCTCCTCAACACTAGCTTATACTCTTTCCACAATACCAAGTTAATGATTGAAACTTTTGAAGTTGTCGCTCAAGCTTTCGTAAATACATCTGCAATTTGATTTTTTTTGTATTGATCTGTCTTAACTCCACAACTTATTCAAGAACTTTTTCTCTGATAAAATGATGATATATCTCCACATGTTTAGTTCTTGCATGGAAAACTGGATTCTCTACCAAACAAATTGCTGATTGGTTGTCACAATACAAAGTAATTGCATATTCCATTAATTGATGCATATCCTTTAGCAATTACATAAGCTAAATTCTATCTTGAGCTGCCATTGCTACTACTCCATACTCAGCTCTGTTATTGACAAAGACATAGTTGGCTGTCTTTTACTACACTAGGAGATGGCTCTAGATCTAAGCATGAATACGTACCGATAGTTGAGCATTGTGTATCATGATTTCCTACATAGTCAACATCACAATAACCAACTTGCAATCTGCACCTTTCTTGTACAAAATACCATAACTAAGTGTACCCTTGACTAGGGGTGGCCACGGTTCCGGTTCCGGAACCGAACCGAAAATTTTCGCTGCCGTTTCCGGTTTGGAACCGAACGGTTCCGATTCCGGTTCGTCGATGGTTTCAAAACCGACGGTTTCGATTGGTTTTTCGACCGATTTTCCGGCAAATCGCATAATTTTAAATTTTAAATTTTGAAGACCAGTTTTCAGAATTTAAAAAATTTGTGAAAGTTATTCCTAAAAAAAATACATCTAAAAAATTAAAAAATGCTTCAATTAAATTTATTTTTCTAAAGACTTGAACTTATTTATTTTTTTTAAAAAAAGTCTTCAACTAATTTATTTTTTGTTTAAAAAAGTTTGAACATAATTTTTTTAAAAAAAAGGGCTTGAACTTAATTTTTTTAAAAAAAAAAAATTAAGTTGCCTACGTATCCTCTTAGGGTTTAGAGGAATCAAAACCGACGTAGTTCTTACTTACCTTATACCAATTTCACCCCTTTTACCTTATTCGCTATTTGCACCATCGGTTGATGTTCCCGTTGAGGACCCATCGTATAAATCATATAAATCTTCATTTTCTTTTAGATTTTCTTGTGCTCTTAGTTTGACCTTGCTCCAATCATCCACGAATGATTGTGCTTCTAATGAATCGGGTGTCATACGAGATCGTGTTTCATCAAGTATGTTTCCTCCTTGACTAAAAGCTTGTTCAACCGCAACAGTGGAGACCGGAGCTGCTAAAACTTGTTTTGCAATTAAAGAAAGTATTGGAAAAGTATTGGCGTGACGACTCCACCAATCTAAAATTGGAAAATCAGTATCTGCATAATCATCACCAAACTCAAAAGAAATGGTTAGATAATTATCAAATTCAGAAAAAGAACTGGATTCCCTTGGTCTTTTTTTGTCTTTGTAGTAAAACCTGTTCAGCAACACTAACACCCCTTACCCTTTGTGTTGGAAATTGTTAAATATTAGATGGAGAAGAATTAGAAGTAGATGAACTAGAAAATTGAACAAATTCACTATATAATTGCATAATATTTTGTTTAATTTCATGCAATACTACATTTATATTAACATTATCTCCTATATCAAGATTTAATACTTCATAATAAATAGTCAAATATTCACATAAAACATCAATTTTACATCTAGGATCAAATACAAAAGCAACAAGATAAAGGGGTAGTATATTTTTAAAATAAGATAACCATTTTTTTTTTCATTGAAAAAACACAATCTTTTAATATACAATCATTTTCAAATTCTTGGAGTGCACTAACAATATTAATACACATAGGTAAAAATAAACGAAATGTGGAATAATAAACCCCACTAAATTTATAGGTAGCATCATTAAAAATTTTTTAAATATCTAAAATTTTTGCACAAATATCCCAATTTTGTGGATATAAATTAATATCTTCAATATTATTAGTAACAAAAAAGTATAATAATTTTTTATAAGAAAAAGACTCGTTTAATAATTCACATGTTGAATTCCAACGAGTTGGGACATCCCTTGGAAAACGTTTTGGTCTTTTATTATTTTCCTTACAAAATTTAGCCCAACTTTTCATAACTTGGGGATGTCCCCATAAATATGAAATAACTTTTTTAATTGGAGAAATAAAAGATTCAAGAATTTTTAAACCATCTTGTACACATAAATTTAAAACATGGCATGCACATCTTATATGAAAAAATTTTCCACCAATATTTGGTTCACAAATATTTTTAAGTTCAATAATTGATTTAGTATAAGCAGAAGTATTATCAAATGAAATTGAAAAAATTTTTTTTGTCAACTTATATTCATCTAAAATTGAAACAATTATTCTATAAATATTATTTGCAGTATGTTTATCATCAAAAGCACGAAATGCAATAATTCTTTTTTGAATTTTTCAATCATCATCAATCCAATGACATGTAATGCCCATATAAGAATACATTTGCCAATGATCACTCCAAATATCACAACAAATTGAAACACGAATTTTCATTTGAGAAAATAAAAGCTCTAACTCTTTTTTTCCTTTATTATATAAAGAAATAATAGTTCATTTTACAGTATTTCTTGGCACTCTTTTAGCAGAAGGATTTAAAACTTTTTGACAATAATTATTAAAACCTACTTTTTCACCAAAACTAAAAGATAAATGTTCCATAGAAATCATTTTTGCTAATTTTTCTTTTTGTATTTTTTTCAGAATATTTAAATAAAGAAAGGTTAGAAGATGCGTACCCGGAAATTTGTGTTTGAGACCGATCAACTCCTATTTTTGTTGGATGTTTTGTCTCCAAATGCTTCCAAAATGATCCATAGTCGTCCGCTTGTTTAAATTTATAAGATTTTCCACAATAATTGCAAATTACATCAAACATTTTCTCACCTTTGAATTTTTTTCGTGAAATGAATGACGAATATGTCGGAACTTTATCTTACTCTTCCAACAATTTGTGCACGTTGCTCTTGCTCTTGCTCTTCCTCTTCTTGTAATTTCTCATTATTAAATTCAGATCATTGAGTTGGAATTTCCAAATTTTCATTTGGATATCCCTCAAAATTAAATTGGTTGAGAGTGAAATCAAAGATGTCGTTTGTAGGGATAGATGGATATTGTGTTTCTCCAATCTTTCCCTTGTCCTTACTAGAATTTGAGTTTCCTCCACTTGCCATTATATGATAATAAAATATAATTTGGAAAATTGAATAAAAAAAATTAGAGAGAATAATAAGAGAGATTGTAGAGTGGAGAAGAATAATATAGAGTAGAGTGTAGTATAGTATAGAGAGAGTAAAGATTTTTTTGTGAGGAATTTGTAAATGAAATGAAATGAGGTATTTATAATAAATCCCAAAAATTATTTTTCCAAAAATACCCTTGAAACTAGCCGTTTATGGTTGTTGGGAGGGGTAATTAAGAGATTTCACAACAAAATTAAAAAAAAAACTGACAGTTTCTAACGGCTAGAACTGCCGGTTCGAACCGGCCAGAGAACCCCGTGGTTCCATCCGGTTTGCAGTTCCAACAAAACTGGAACCGGAACCGAACCAAAAATATCCGGTTCCGGTTCCGGTTCTGGTTCTCACCGATTTTGGTTACGGTTCCGAACCGGTTCGAACCACCGGTTCCGGTTCCCAGAACCGTAATATGGCCACCCCTGCCCTTGACATATCTCAAAATTCTACGAATTGCTTCCAAATGTGGCTTAAGATTTTACATATATCTACTCATCACAACAACTACGTAAGCAATGTCGGGTCTTATCAGAGTTAAGTAATCAAACTTCCCACCAGTTTTGATACATAGTTGCATCTTCTAAATCTTTGCCTTTATGAATACACATCTTAGTATTTGGCTCTATCGACGTTAAGATTGGTTTGCAATTGATCACTCAAATTTCTTCAATAAATTTGTGGAATACTTCTGCTAATGGAGAAGAATTCCTTCTTGGTTATGATCGATCTTCAACCAAGGAAATGCTGTTGTTGTCCAAGTTCTTTCATCTGAAAGCAGATTGACAAATTCTTCTTAGTTTCGAGACTTTCTTCTTCACAATCACCTGGGATGATCAAATCATCCACATAAACTAATATCTATCTAGCCTTCCTTCTTTAGCTTTGATGAAGTGGCTAGAGTCTGCAGATGCCACTAGATAACCATCATGGGTCAAAAATACAGCAATCTAACATGGAAAAGTCATAAAATAATAAATAAATATCGCCATATACTTCATACAATAAAAGTCATAAAGTTTCAGACTTTTCTTTCATAAAATAAACCCATACATATCTTGAAAAGTCATCCATAAATGTTGTGATATACTTCATTCCATCAGTGGAAGCTTGCCTTACAAGTCCAAACACGTCAGATGAATTAACTATACTAGCTCCTTTACTTTAAACTTGGATTCTTAAATGGCAACTGGTGTGCTTTCCGACACTGAAAGCCTTCACAAACCTTGTACCTTCTTATTTCAATTTAAGGAAGTCCTCTCAACATTTACTTCTTAATCATTTAATCTAGCTTATAATAACTAACATGACTTAGCCACATATGCAATAGATCTACAATCTTGTTTCTCCTTCCCTTATAGATATAAGTTATTGTCACTAATAGCATATAAACTGACGCAAATCTTAATCCCTCCATAGGTGCCTTTTACATAATCTTAATATCATGATATACTTTTACATCTTGCGGACCAAACAAAATAAATTGGCCTGAAGATGTTGATTGTTCCATCGACAGAAGATTTTTCTTCATACCTGGGATATAATATATATTTTGAAGCGACACCTCATAAATACTGAATTGATGAGAGACAATTTTACTACTAACTTGAGCTATCGACAGTTTTGAGTCATTTTTTATCATCATTACACGACCTCCTTTGTACTTTGATAAATTCTGCAATTTGTCCAAGTCACCTGTTGTGACATCCTACTGAGTCGAGTCTTAGCATAGAGTTGAGTAGTCGAGTTGAGTCGAGTTGAACCAAACCCGGTTGGGGTAGAAGGGGTTATTAAGTGGAGTTACTTGATTGAGAGAAAAAGATTAAAGCACATGGGTGAGGATTGATTTGCATTAAAAGATTGAGCTTGGGTATTAAGTTGTAGCCTGTTTACAATTGAGGTATCAGTTAGGAAGTTTTACATAAAATCCCTTGATTTTTGATGGCCTACCCGTAATACTCATTTTCACTTTCCCATTTTCATGTTTATCTTCATCTTCTTCCTTTCCTCTTCCACCTTCCTTTCAATTTTAATGGTAGTTAAGCCTTAACTTCAACTTCTCTTTTATCCAAGTAAGTAAACCTTCTTGAAGTTCATAATTGAATCATTTGGTGCTATTATTTTAGAATTCATAAGAATTCTTATTTATAGGTGAAGGGAGTTCAAAGAGTGTAGACAAAAGAAGTTAAAGAGGAGCTCAAGCTTTTGGAGTAAAGGTTTGATATCTCTTGTTATTTTCCATTTTCTTTGCATGAGAATTGTGTGGTGTGTTGCTAGTGAGACGATATATTGCTTCATGTTGAGTGGGAGGACTGGTAATGGTGAGAAACAGGGGAGAACAGGGGAGGTATTGAATAAATGAAGTGAATATTGAGTTTATGTTGAAACAGGTTTTGCTGGAAATTTTACCAGTAACTTCATCTTGATTTTGACCCCATTTAATGATGGAATTAGGAAGTGTCATAGAAGAGTTATTTGTTCCTCTATGTGTTAGCTTTACATGGGTTTTTTAATCATTCAAATCGGAGTTTTATATTGAGAGATATGACCAAAAGAGTACAGACAGTGCAGGCTGGAAGCGCGCGCGCGAATTGCATGACGAGTTCGCGTTGCCTTCTCGCGCTCGCGAATTTGAACTACGCGCTCGCGACTTTCACCTAAAACTCTCTGACTCTCATTTGGCACATCTCGTGCTCGCGACTTTCAAGTACGCGCTCGCGACTTGTGCACGAAAACTCTCTGACTTTCATTTGGCACATCTCGCGCTCGCGACTTTGAAGTGCATGCTCGCGTACTTGGCCCTTGGCCTGTAAGCGCTCGCGACCTTCATCGCGCGCTCGCGAATTTGGCCTGGAAACTCACTGTCTCTCATTTGGCACTTCTCGCGCTCGCGACTTTCAAGTACGCGCTCGCGACTTGTGCCCGATAACTCACTGTCTCTCATTTGGTGCTTTACGCGCTCGCGACCTTGCAAGGCGCGCTCGCGACTTGTGTTTTCATGCATTTTTGGACTTCTTTTTCAATGCAATTGTATTCCTTTGCTTCACTTATATGCCTCCAACCATTTTAACATCAAATACAACATTTGAACATGTATCAAAACAACATTCAAGCATGCAAATGATGTGAAATCAAATATACATTATGAATTATGAAGTTATGAACTATTAATACGATGTTGTGTTATATTATTGACATACCAACATTATGCTCCATTGAGGTTAGGTAGAAACCATGTAGATAAGGCTATATCGCGACATAGGATAGTAGATCTGCACCTCATACAGTTTGATACTCCGGCTACAGGCCGTTGAGTGGATATGATTATATATGGGCCATAGCAGCCAAGCATACAGTATTCATCCAGTTTCATACAGTTTTTCTTATCACTTCGGTTTCACTATAACCTTATGGAGCCATACCGATATCTTGACATAACATTTCATGAATTATACAGTATTATAAACAGTACAAAAGATAATCAAGGTATCATGAAAGTATCATGATGTGTGTGCTTATATGTGCCATATGTGTTTACATGGTTCTTTCTATACATGTATGTGTTTAATTGTTTCCTTATATGTTGAGATATCCACTAAGCTTTATTTGCTCAGCGAGTTACCTGTTTAACTCGCAGGTTTTGAGTTTGGACCATAGAGAGTCGGCTTACAACTGCTGCAGTTCATCTGTAGAAGACTCAGTCTTCAGGGTAGCTACTCATCTGGATATGTATCTTTGTCTACCCTTTTTATGGCATGTACAGGGCACTCAGTTGGGCCCATTTCATTTTGACACTAGTATCATGTTAATGTAAATATAAATTACATTATTTTTGTAAACAATATCAGCATGCTATTATATTCAATATACATTATGATTTCAGCATGTCAGGCCATACAGTCAATCAGTTTGTAGGGTCTCGGTCCGGTTCATTCTGGTTTACGGGTGGACCGGGAAGGGATGTTACAAATTTTGGTATCAGAGCCCTAGGTTTAGTTTCCCCAGACTTGCATTCATAAGTCAGTATAGTGTACATGCCATGTCTACCCTGATGAACTAAGCAGTTGTTGTTCTTTTAGGAGGATGTCACAAGAAGGTGAGAGCGAGTCACACGCCTCCAGAGCAGTGGAGGGTGAGGCTCCAAGAGCACCAGGTCAAGAGGTGTTGTTAAAGCAACTTGCAGATACTTTTAGACAGATTGCAGGGGTGATGCCTCAAGCACCAATAGTAGTAGAAAGAGAAAGAAAGCCCCCACTAGAGAAGCTTCGGAAATATGGGGCGAAAGAATTCAGTGCTAACAAGGATGATAGTCCAGAAAGAGCTGAGTATTGGTTAGATGGGACATCAAGAGTTCTGGAACAATTACAATGTACACCAGAGGATAAGTTGGTTTGTGCCACATCATTGCTCATAGATGAGGCATATACATGGTGGACTACTGTTCAGCAGCGGGTATCAGCAGAGCAGCGTACATGGCAATTCTTCTTGGATGAATTTAAGAAAAAGTTTATCACAGAGGCTTATCTAGATGCAAGAAGGAAAGAATTCTTATACCTGAGGCAGAACCGAATGTCAGTTGCCAAATACGAAAGAGAATTCACCAGACTCAGCAGGTATGGTAAAGGGATAGTGGCTACAGAGGCCGAGAGGTGTAAAAAGTTTTAGGAAGGCCTGAACGATGAGATTCAGATGGGAGTGGTAGCTTCCAGATTCAGAGAGTTCTCAGCTTTGGTAGAGGCAGCTCAGGAGATAGAGCGCATTCAGGCCAGTCAGCGTACCAGACGCCAGCGGTCTCAGCAGAGGAGAGACCAGACTCAGAGTGCACCCAGTACCTATCAGTCAAAAAGCAAGAGATTCAGAGGTGCTAGTAGTTCAGCTAGTGCTAGACCTTCCTTTAGCCAAGGCACAGCTAGGGGTGCTAACATGCCAGCGGTATCAGTTGTGGCTAGTTCTGCCGGAGGTAGTCGAGGTTCAGGCAGAGGAATTGGTAGAGGCACCAGTAGAGGTGCAGAGTCAGCCGGTTATACTTTTCCACCTTGTGAGCATTGTGGCAGATGGCATGGTGGAGATTGTTGGTTGGTGACCGGGAAATGTTGGATATGCGGAGCATCAGACCATCAGAAGAAGGATTGTCCGAAGAGGGCAAAAGTTCCTACACAGTTTATAGCAGGCAGAGGTAGAGATGAGAGCTCCGGAGGGCAGAGACAGCAGTCAGAGACTGTGGACAGACCCGATACAAGAGGTCCAGCCAGGGTCTATGCTATGCGAACAAGGGAAGATGAGGAAGCTCCAGATGTAATAGTTGGTGAGTTTTCCTTATGTGATCATACAGTTTATGCTTTAATTGATCCTGGCTCATCTCATTCATACATTAGTGTACCTAAACCTTGGGTTAAAGGGTTAGAAGTTGCATATGTGAGTCAGGGTATGGTAGTTACTAATCCATTAGGAGATGTAGTAAAAACTCATACAGTGGTTGAAGGATGTCCAATTGTTATTCATGGAAAAGAGTTTCCAGGAGATCTGATGGAGTTGCCATTTAGAGAATTTGATGTTATTTTGGGTATGGATTGGCTATCCAGACATCAGGCTATAGTTGATTGTGCAAAGAAAAGGGTGACATTATATACAACAGCAGGGGAAGAGATTACAGTAGTCGGGAAGCGGCGAGATTTTCTGGGTAATGTGATATAAGCCATGGCAGCAAAGAGATTAATTCAGAAGGGTTGTGAAGCATACTTGATATGTGCATTACAAGCAGAGAAAGAACAGTCAGAAGTGCAAGATATACCAACAGTGTGTGATTATCCAGATGTATTTCCAGAAGAGTTACCAGGGTTACCACCAAGGAGGGAAGTGGAGTTTACCATAGATGTCTATCCTGGAGCAGCACCAGTATCAATTGCACCTTACAGAATGGCACCAGCAGAGCTAAAAGAGTTAAAGATTCAGCTACAGGAGTTATTGGATAAAGGCTTTATCAGACCCAGTGTATCACCTTGGGGAGCACCGGTATTATTTGTAAAGAAGAAAGATGGATCATTCAGACTGTGCATTAACTACAGGCAACTGAACAAACTGACAATCAAGAATAAGTATCCATTGCCTCGAATCGATGATTTGTTTGATCAGCTAAAAGGTGCAGGTATGTTTTCTAAGATCGACCTTAGGTCGGGATACCATCAGTTGCAGATAAAGGAAGAAGATATCGCTAAGACTGCATTCAGGACCCGATATGGTCACTATGAATTTTTAGTCATGCCATTCGGTCTCACAAATGCACCAGCGGTTTTCATGGATCTCATGAACCGCGTGTTTCATTCATATCTGGATCAGTTTGTGGTGGTGTTTATAGATGACATTTTGGTCTACTCCAGAAACAGGGTTGAACATGATAAACATTTGCGGATTGTACTTCAGACACTGAGGGATAAACAGTTGTATGCCAAGCTCAGTAAGTGTGAGTTTTGGCTGGAAGAAGTTTCTTTCTTAGGACATGTGGTGTCATCGGATGGTATCAGAGTGGACCCTAAGAAGATTGAAGCTATTGTTGATTGGAGACCACCTAGAAATGTCATAGAAGTTCGAAGTTTTCTGGGTTTAGCCGGCTATTACAGAAGGTTCGTAAAGGGATTCTCCATCATTGCATCACCTTTAACAAGATTATTGAAGAAAGCAGTTGTATTCCAATGGGATGATAGATGTCAGCAGAGTTTTGACACTTTGAAGAAAAAGTTGACTGAAGCAACAGTGTTAACTCAGCCAGTGTCAGGTAAAGACTTTGAGATTTACAGTGATGCCTCACATATTGGGTTAGGATGTGTACTCATGCAAGACAGGAAAGTGGTAGCTTATGTCTCCAGACAGTTGAAGCCACATGAATTGAATTATCCAACCCATGATTTAGAACTGGCAGCCATTGTTCTAGCATTCAAAGTATGGCGGCATTATCTGTACAGTGAAAAGTGTTACATTTACACAGATCATCAGAGTTTAAAGTATTTACCAACACAGAAAGATTTGAATTCAAGACAACGGAAGTGGATGCAGATTCTGGCTAATTATGATTATGTCATTAATTACCATCCGGGCAAAGCTAACGTGGTAGCTGATGCCCTTAGCCGCAAATCATTGTTTGCTTTGAGAGCCATGAGAATTAGCATGGAGTTGCAACAACAGGGAGTTATTCTAGCACAGATGCAAGTACAGCCATCTTGGGTTCAGGAAGTTGCAGAGGCACAGAAGAAAGATGCACAAATAGCACTATGGGTGAAACAAGTACAAGAAGATCATGGTGGGAAATTCAGATTGGATAACAGTGGAGTCTTATTCTATGAAGACAGAGTTGTTGTACCACAGATAGGGGAGCTTAGACAAAAGATTCTGCATGAAGCTCATAACAGTCCATATACAATGCATCCAGGTAGTACCAAGATGTATCAAGATTTGAAGAAAGGCTATTGGTGGCCGGGCATGAAGAAAGATATCGGACATATTGTAACAAGATGTTTAACATGTCAACAAGTAAAAGCAGAACATCAACTGCCAGCTGGGTTACTTCATCCAATAACAGTGCCAACATGGAAGTGGGATCAGATCACAATGGATTTTGTTACTGGATTACCTCAGACGCAGCGGAAGCATGATGCAGTATGGGTGATCGTGGACAGATTAACTAAGTCCGCACACTTTCTACCAGTCAGGATGGACTATTCTCTGGACAAGTTAGCAGACATTTATGTTAGCGAAATAGTCCGACTACATGGAGTTCCATCATCCATTATATCTGATCGTGATCCAAGGTTTACATCGAAATTTTGGGGTAAACTGCAGGAAGCATTAGGAACGAGATTGCATTTCAGCACTGCATTTCATCCTCAAACAGATGGCCAATCAGAGAGAGTCATTCAAATTCTAGAAGACATGATGAGATCATGTGTCATAGAATTTGAAGGCAGTTGGGACAGATATGTATCTCTCATGGAGTTTGCCTACAACAACAGCTACCAATCAAGCATTAAGATGGCACCATATGAAGCATTGTATGGTAGACCATGTAGGACACCTGTGTGTTGGACAGAACTGAGTGAGAAGAAGATTTTGGGTCCAGATTTGGTTAGAGAAACAGAAGAGAAAGTGGAAATCATCAGAAAACGGCTGAAAGAAGCAAGTGATCGACAGAAGTCTTATGCTGATTTAAAGAGAAAGGATATTGAGTACTCAGTGGGTGATAAGGTATTTCTGAAAGTTTCACCATGGAAAAAGATCCTAAGGTTTGGACGAAAGGGTAAGCTTAGCCCTAGGTTCATTGGTCCATATGAGCTTGTTGAACGTGTAGGACCATTGGCCTATCGCCTAGCGTTACCTTCAACCTTAGATCGAATTCATAATGTCTTTCACGTATCCATGTTAAGGAGATACAGATCAGACCCATCACATGTGTTATCAGCAGAAGAGATTGAAATTCAGCCGGATCTCACTTATGAAGAAGAACCAGTTCAGATCTTAGCCAGAGAAACTAAGGAATTGCGGAACAAGAAGATAGCATTGGTAAAAGTTCTTTGGAGGAATCATAAGACAGAAGAAGCAACTTGGGAATCTGAAGACACCATGCGACAACAGTATCCGCAATTGTTCACAACAGGTAAACTTCGGGACGAAGTTTTATTTAGGAGGGGAGAATTGTGACATCCTACTGAGTCGAGTCTTAGCATAGAGTTGAGTAGTCGAGTTGAGTCGAGTTGAACCAAACCCGGTTGGGGTAGAAGGGGTTATTAAGTGGAGTTACTTGATTGAGAGAAAAAGATTAAAGCACATGGGTGAGGATTGATTTGCATTAAAAGATTGAGCTTGGGTATTAAGTTGTAGCCTGTTTACAATTGAGGTATCAGTTAGGAAGTTTTACATAAAATCCCTTGATTTTTGATGGCCTACCCGTAATACTCATTTTCACTTTCCCATTTTCATGTTTATCTTCATCTTCTTCCTTTCCTCTTCCACCTTCCTTTCAATTTTAATGGTATTTAAGCCTTAACTTCAACTTCTCTTTTATCCAAGTAAGTAAACCTTCTTGAAGTTCATAATTGAATCATTTGGTGCTATTATTTTAGAATTCATAAGAATTCTTATTTATAGGTGAAGGGAGTTCAAAGAGTGTAGACAAAAGAAGTTAAAGAGGAGCTCAAGCTTTTGGAGTAAAGGTTTGATATCTCTTGTTATGTTCCATTTTCTTTGCATGAGAATTGTGTGGTGTGTTGCTAGTGAGATGATATATTGCTTCATGTTGAGTGGGAGGACTGGTAATGGTGAGAAACAGGGGAGAACAGGGGAGGTATTGAATAAATGAAGTGAATATTGAGTTTATGTTGAAACAGGTTTTGCTGGAAATTTTACCAGTAACTTCATCTTGATTTTGACCCCATTTAATGATGGAATTAGGAAGTGTCATAGAAGAGTTATTTGTTCCTCTATGTGTTAGCTTTACATGGGTTTTTTAATCATTCAAATCGGAGTTGTATATTGAGAGATATGACCAAAAGAGTACAGACAGTGCAGGCTGGAAGCGCGCGCGCGAATTGCATGACGAGTTCGCGTTGCCTTCTCGCGCTCGCGAATTTGAACTACGCGCTCGCGACTTTCACCTGAAACTCTCTGACTCTCATTTGGCACATCTCGTGCTCGCGACTTTCAAGTACGCGCTCGCGACTTGTGCACGAAAACTCTCTGACTTTCATTTGGCACATCTCGCGCTCGCGACTTTGAAGTGCGTGCTCGCGTACTTGGCCCTTGGCCTGTAAGCGCTCGCGACCTTCATCGTGCGCTCGCGAATTTGGCCTGGAAACTCACTGTCTCTCATTTGGCACTTCTCGCGCTCGCGACTTTCAAGTACACGCTCGCGACTTGTGCCCGATAACTCACTGTCTCTCATCTGGTGCTTTACGCGCTCGCGACCTTGCAAGGCGCGCTCGCGACTTGTGTTTTCATGCATTTTTTGACTTCTTTTTCAATGCAATTGTATTCCTTTGCTTCACTTATATGCCTCCAATCATTTTAACATCAAATACAATATTTGAACATGTATCAAAACAACATTCAAGCATGCAAATGATGTGAAATCAAATATACATTATGAATTATGAAGTTATGAACTATTAATACGATGTTGTGTTATATTATTGACATACCAACATTATGCTCCATTGAGGTTAGGTAGAAACCATGTAGATAAGGCTATGTCGCGACATAGGATAGCAGATCTGCACCTCATACAGTTTGATACTCCGGCTACAGGCCGTTGAGTGGATATGATTATATATGGGCCATAGCAGCCAAGCATACAGTATTCATCCAGTTTCATACAGTTTTTCTTATCACTTCGGTTTCACTATAACCTTATGGAGCCATACCGATATCTTGACATAACATTTCATGAATTATACAGTATTATAAAGAGTACAAAAGATAATCAAGGTATCATGAAAGTATCATGATGTGTGTGCTTATATGTGCCATATGTGTTTACATGGTTCTTTCTATACATGTATGTGTTTAATTGTTTCTTTATATGTTGAGATATCCACTGAGCTTTATTTGTTCAGCGAGTTACCTGTTTAACTCGCAGGTTTTGAGTTTGGACCATAGAGAGTCGGCTTACAACTGCTGCAGTTCATCTGTAGAAGACTCAGTCTTCAGGGTAGCTACTCATCTGGATATGTATTTTTGTCTACCCTTTTTATGGCATGTACAGGGCACTCAGTTGGGCCCATTTCATTTTGACACTAGTATCATGTTAATGTAAATATAAATTACATTATTTTTGTAAACAATATCAGCATGCTATTATATTCAATATACATTATGATTTCAGCATGTCAGGCCATACAGTCAACCAGTTTGTAGCATCTCGGTCCGGTTCATTCGGGTTTACGGGTGGACCGGGAAGGGATGTTACACCTGTCATGTGATTTTAGCATCCTGAATCAATAGTCCAATCTTTTTCATAATTAATTTGATTCTCTATCGTAGGTATAAAGGCTAATTCTTCTTCTTCTCTAATAAGGAATGCCTCATCATCCCTTTCTTCTGCAACTTTAAAAGTTACAACATAACTTTTCACAGTTTTTTTTTTCGATTTGCAGTCTTTTTCCATTTGTCCACTCTTCTTGCAATTGAGGCATTGCCTACAAACTTTTTGCCACGGTATGACCTTTCAAACCTCCCCCGAATGAGTACTCCCTTCGCTTTGACGAATTTTTTTCTTGTCATCATTCTTTAAACTCAATGAAAGATAGTTTATTCTACCATCCTTGTATGACAATAATAAAGCCTTGTATTCATGCATCAATCCATAAATGATAATCCTTTTCATCTTAGTCTCGCCAATTGATGCTTGTGAAAGTAACTCTGAAATCTCCCCGCATAGCATCTTCATTTTATGAAAGTATTGTGCTATCATCATATTGTGTGTACAACTGAAAGCAATTCACTCTCTAAAAGTTGGAGCCTCATATCATTTTTCTTTGAAAAATCTTAAAGAAAGTATCCCAAGCCTCTCTCGAATGTGCTCCAGCTCATCCTCTTCAACCATTGTCTTCAATGCGAATATTGGTTTGCATGCTTTTATCTTCCATTTTTGTAGCATCCCATTTGTATCGTCAGCCTCTAACTGTGTCACTTCATTACTATAAACAACCTCCCACATGTCTTGTCCTTGCATATAAGACATCGTGCAAGTTGACCATGTATTGTAGTTGCTATTATTGAGCTTCTTTATTTCATCGATAACTTGTAGGTCTATTATCAAGTACATAAAACTAAAAATATATTATCCCAAAGAAAGACCAGACTTTGATACCAAAATTGTTGAACACGTAGACAGCTTTATGTTAACACCTTATAGAATAAACTTGGCAAAAAAAAAAAAAGATAAAGTGTATATATATAAAGAGGACACAGAGCACTAGAAGAGATAGTGGAAAATTTTTATTAATATATTGAAAATTGGAATGATATATTTAAAGCAAAATACAACCTTTACATAGGTATGGATCACGACAAGGAATATGACATGTTTCCCACTTTGCTAGCCAACACTTATGTAACATAGATCACAACATAACTCCTATAGACTAGGACTAATCATAATAAACACTAAAGACTAGGTGAACAAAATTTAAATAACAAATTAAAAAATTCCATGATGCATGATATTTGATGAGGAGAGTAGCCATGTAACCCATGTACTGTTGTTCATTTGTGAGAAACACCAAGTTGATATCTCGGATTTCAATGCTCGATGTATTGCAAGTTGTGGTTGATTTAAAAACCAACAAGATGAGATTAACATTGAACGTTATTATTGAGGTGATGTGGTTATTGCTGCAATTGATTATTAGTTGCAAGAATTGAATAACAGGTTCAATTATCATACAATAGAGTTATTTATTCTCAATTATGCTTTAAAGCCTAGAGATGGATTAAAGGCTTTTAACATTGATGATATTAGCAAGATTTCATTGAAGTTCTATCCTAATGATTTCACAAAGCAAGAATTTGATACATTTAAGGATAAAACTTGAACACTTTAAACTTGATGTTCCAAAACATATTGAAATGCAAAGATTAGATAGTCTTCAAGAATTGAGTCAAGGGCTTACGAAAACTAGAAAATCTTTGATTTATCCTCTCATTAATAGATTGATCAAACTTGTCTTACTCTTCCTGTATCAACAACAACTATAGGATAAGCATTTTCAGTAATGAAGAAAGTGAAGACAAAACTTCGCAACAAAATGGAAGATAATTTCTTAAATGATCGTTTAACTATTTACATTGAAAAAGAAATTATAATAAAGTTTAGTATTGATTCAAGCATAGATGACTTAAGCACAATAAAAGAACGTCAAGCAAAATTTATGTATAGCAATGAAAAATGCATGTTTTAAGTTAAGTAAGCATTTGAATAAATTTTATGATATTAGTTTTAACAATTTCTTTATGAAATGTTATTTCCTTTTGCTTATGCTATAAAGTAATTTTATTGGTACAAATATTATATTAAGAAAAGATATATGACACTAATATGGCAACTTAAAATATTTATTTTTAATCAAGTCTATTTTTTATCTTACTTTTATTTTGCTTGTACTTGAAACTTGAAATTATTAATTGATAATGTTATAATTAATGCCTATATTTATATGATTGCAATTGATGATTTTATATAATGAGCTGCAAACATAAATAAGTTCATCACATAAAATGATAAATATATTTTAGCCCCTCTAAGAAAAATTTTGGTCTATTCGCTAGTCACTGCTAGATTTGGAGATCAGATCTTAGGAGGTAATTATGAAACTCAGATTAGAGCTAACAATCAGAGAAGAAAATATTATCTAAGCAATTTATAAATAGAGGAAGAGAAAAGAAACTTCTCCAAAACACCAGTTTTCAATGTTGTTATAACAACCTCTTGGTCGTTGGGAGTGAAATCTAGAACTCCATATAAAAATATATGAACAAGAACTGCTCGAGTTAATATCCCATGCACAAATCTATACAAAACAAGAGTAGATTTATAAATCCATCTTATTCAAAAAGTGATGAGACCCTGGATACAACCTTGAAGGACATAAAAAACTGCAAAAACAAAAAAAGAGAAGTGGAAAGGAAAGAAAAGGAAGTACAAAGCAAAAGATGGCTACTACAAGTATCGTTGCTAGTTGCCCACACAAAGTCACTTGAGGCTTTTATTAAGGTAGATATGAAAATTCAAAAGAAGACAATTGACATCTTTTCTCTAAAAGTGGTTAAAGCAGTTGGCATTAGAGAGGCTCTAATTTGGGTCAGATATAAAAGTTGGAGAAAAAGTAATTATTAAATATGATGCTTTGAATATAATCTATGCTATTAAGGATGAACGTCTATTACTTTATATATATATATATATATATATTTTTTTTTTTTTTTGAGTTGGTTATTGATAATTGCAAACCTCTTGCTAAAGAAATTCAAAATATAGATTATGTAAACTATAAAAACAAAAGCAAATTTGCTGACATATTACAGTTTCATATTTTTAAAATGCTAACTTGGATTAAAATATTTTTCTATTTTATTTTGTCAACTTATTCTTCAGGTCACTTGCAGATTCATTTGTAAAGAGAAACAACATAATTCTAATAACCCTTTTGTTTTATATTCCTCATTAATACTCATGTGTTTCATATTCTTATAGAGAGTCTTTGGGTATGTTCAACAGTGTTAACTATTTTAGTAGTTATTAGCTATTGTAGTAGTTGTTAGCTGTTAATTATTAGCTTTAAGCTGATAGATACTTATACAACGATTTAAATTAGAAGTGTTCAATAAAAATAGATGTTTAATTAGTTGTTTAACTTAAAATGACAAAAAAGAACGTTAGTAGTTTAATTAGCTGAATTCGAAAAAAAATATATATATAATTGTCAAAAAAATTTAATTAAAAGTTAAACCCTAAACGTTAGAGTGGTTAACGTTTTATAAAAAGCTCACTCAACCTTTAAAAGTTATGTTACCAAATGCTACAATTAATAGAGATAAAGTATCAACTTAGTCAAAACGCTAAAAGCTAGCTCAAAAGTTATTGTCGAGTAAAGCCTTCGATATAAATTTAATCGACTCCTTTCTAATGAATCAAGCGACTCATATTGTTTATACATGGAATGAATTCAAGTTAGTTTCACATATTATGAATTGAAATTAATAGGTCATTATCATTAGGCAATCATATACATTCCAAAACAAACAGTTGAGGTTTATAACTGAGAATTAGTTTCTTATTAGAAATATCATTATTTTACAATCTTAAAGGAAATTCCTTTTTTATATTATTGAATTGTTTGTTTTCATCATTTAATGTCATCTTTTACCTTCTGTTTTTATCGTTTAATTTCACCTTTTCCAATCTTTTTTTCCAATTCCAATTGCAATTTCATTCCACTGAGACTACAACTTTGAGAGAGACTGCTAGGTATGTTGAGGGGGACCGAAAATATTGGTGAAGACACCAAAAGAGATGGGAATGAACAATAATAATCTTAACATTGATTTCGAAGTTGCCAAATTCTAAGTCCTTGTTGCATCCTATAATAGAATATAAGTCCTAAAGATTGAAGTTTTAATAGATGCCTAAACGGCCATTGCCCACTAACTGTTTAAAAAGATGCCAATGAGAATATTTTGTATGTTTATTTGAAAGGTAATACTATGTTTTTTATGTTATTTAATTATTTATCTTTTGTTTTGCTCTCGAAATAAAATATCATTTAAGAATTAATTATTTATTCAAAAAATTAATTATCGATTCAAGTACATTTCTCCATTTATTATATACATATATCTTAGGCAACAAATTCTTTTGAGCTGGATTTATAGCATCAAAACCAATTATTGAGAAATTCACAAAGGTAATAAATGGACGTTCCTAAAAATATTGTTAAAAAATTTGTATATTTTTTTTAATTTTAATAAAAAGGAAAAAGGTTCAACTTGTCCCTTTAACTTGAGTCAGATGTTCAAATTTTAACTTTTTGATTAATTTACTCTACAATTTAGCAAAAGAGGCTCAATTTGCTCATTATTTGGGTTGGTTAACGCGCGTGGTCCTATGGAAAGGACATAAGCGAGTAAGACCTTATTTGCAGCATGAATTGTACTATGATACAAGCATTTCATCTAACACTAACCCATGTTACATTTACTGGATTTTCCACTTCCATTGGAATAGATTATGTCTTTTCGCATTCTCTTATTTCAATATTTTTTACCTAATGAAACTTGCATCAGGCAATGAAAATCAGAACAAAAATTTTCTACTAGATTCACAAATGATAGTGCATTTGAGAACTCGAACCTCTGAGCTTGTTCTCTGCAAAGATAAAGAGATATAGAAGAATGGGATAGTATGATGATTCCATTTAGGTGAATTCAAAACTGAAAACAGAAAACATTTTTATGAGATTTTTTATGTTAAAAGATTTATCACACACAATTTCACTTATGAGATCCTACTTATGTAAGGAAGATAATAAGTTGTAATATATGCAACAATTACATTTTAGATGTGTCAATCTCTGAATTCACAACACGCCCAAATACCAAGTATTGAGATTTTGTGTGTAGAGATTTCAAATTCCAACATTATCAAGATAAATTAGGATAACAGTCCAAGCTCTAGGGAAGAAATCTAATCAAGCGAGAATAATAATTTTTTTATTCATTAGGGGCCTAAATTCCTTTTTATCTTAGTAATTTTCATATCTATGTAATTATCTTTATGCTCATAGAAAGGGAAATAATTATCTTTAAGAACTATTTCTACTTTTCTTTTCCAAAAAATGTGTATAGGTATTATCCTCCTCCATTTTTAGTCTCTTGCTCTCATAAGCCTTTCCAGCAAAAAGCATCTAGCAACAACTTCATGGAAAAGCATATGGAATGGACAATAGAGTTTTACAAGGCGTTTTTAAACTGTACTTGTAAAATTACAAAATGATCAACTGGTTAGAAACATAATACTCTTCCAACTAACCGTTACAGTCAATATATATATATATATATATATATATATATATATATATATATATATATATATGTTACTTCATTTATCTTTCATCGACCATGCGTGCACCACACTTCATGATCAACCTAAACAATAAGCAAATCGAACCATTTTTGCTAAGTTGTGGAGTAAATTAATCAAAAAGTTAATTTTTGGGTATTTGAACATTTGACTCAAGTTAAAGGGGTAAATTGAACATTTTTCCTAATAAAAATATTTTCTTATTTAAATTTATTAGTTTTCTTGCTTATGTTTCTTTTCATTAAAAATGATATTAACACCTCTCCACTATTTTTTTTAAAAAACTTTTAATGCATAATAAAAAATGAAAATCCAAATTGATTATTTTATAAGTAGAAAATAAATCTATAGACCAAAATATGTGAGAGTATAAAAAAATAATAATAAATGTAAAGTGTTCATACATCCTGGTGAATGTAAATTTTATTTTCTTTATGAGAGTAATATAATGAGAACCAACAATAATGCTTTGTTAATGGGCTTTATGCTATCAGTTATTATAAGAGTCGCATTCAAAGCTAAAGGCAATTTGATTTCAATGGCGATGATTTTTTTTTTTCCTCAC
Source organism: Jatropha curcas (assembly GCF_041381405.1). Lineage (NCBI taxonomy): Eukaryota > Viridiplantae > Streptophyta > Magnoliopsida > Malpighiales > Euphorbiaceae > Jatropha > Jatropha curcas. The sequence goes on from NC_143161.1 coordinate 24,202,446, forward strand.
AGCTTATGTTTAACTAACTTTAAAATTTAAATATTAAATTGTAATTTGATCCAAGATTTTAAATCTGATTGAATATTTTAAAAAAAAAACATAGCCAAATTTAACTTTTATGATAGATTAGTAGAAATTAGGCCAAATGCATATTTTAGATCCTGTACTTTTTAAAAAAAATCTTGTGACCTCTTGTACTTTATGGGAGACCCATTAGGTACCTTTATTTTATTTTTTGTATGTAATAAGTACCTCGCCATGCTGGAAGTGGTGTGTGAATATCCACGCGAGTTTAAAAGGAGTGAAAGTTTGTTTCATTGCCATGTTGGCACCTAGATCTATATAGTTTCTCCTGCTCACGTGAAGGGAGCTTAAGATCTATAGATCTATCCAAAGTACAAACACTTTCATCACTTTTCCATGTTTCCAAAAATAATAACCATCAGAAATCATCCATTGGAAAAGACGTGTGGTGTGCATGGCAGCAAATGCTTACCAAAACCATAGAAACGTCGTCCCTCGCTATCTTTTCGTTGATTCTTCCTTTGTTAATCCTTTCTCTAGGATTGTAGACCCATCAGTTGAAACCCTTAGTGATTTCTCCTCTTGGTCTTGGCTTTGTTTTTAGTCTTTCTTTCTTTATTCTGATGGAGGAGCTTTTTTCTAACTAGTACCGTCTGTTGAAGAGGAAGAAAAGAGGAAAAATGTCATTTTAAAACTCAAGAAGGTAATCTTTTGGTTTCTTTAATTTTTTTTATTGTTATAGCGTAGTCAAAAATTATTTCCTTGTAGGAAGAGGACTGCCAGTGTCATTAGTTTTTTTGCCATGTCGTTAGCTTTTTTGCCACATCATTTTGTTTACACTTCACGCTCTTAGTTTGCTCAATCAAGGTACTTATTAAATATAAAAAAGAAAATAGAGGTAACTAATGGGGCTCCCGCAAAGTGCAGAGGGCTGCAAGATTTTTTTGGAAAAATACAGGGTCCAAAATATGCATTTGGTAGAAGAAATTATGAAAAATAGCATGTGGCTATCTAACAATAAAGAGTGTATATAATCAATTATTGTTAACATGTCAATTAAATCTTTTAAAATTAATTCATTTAGAAAAGAGAATTTGTAAGACTTCAAGAGCATTTATCACATTTCAACTTTACAAATGAGAGTCAAAATCATGCAGATAAAAGTTAAGGTATTAACTTATAGTTCTAATGATGATTATGAGTGAACTAATTAAAAGTCCATTTGTGAATTTTATCATTTCTTTCTTTTAATTTTTTGTGTATAAAAAGCATGGTTCAAAAAATCGGACCGAATTGGCCGGTTTGATTAGTTTAACCGGAAATCAGATAGTGGTCCAGTCTGAATTACATAGAAAAACGGGAAACTTTAAAAACCGGCCTAAATAAGATGAAATTCGGTTAGAAACCAGTGAACCAAATTGATTAAAAATTGGTTCGATTCAAAATCTAGGTTTTTTATCAAATTGTGAGTGTTTTTAAAATTGTGGGCCTCTTAATATATTTATTAAATATTAATATTTTATTTTATTGTAATTAATTCTTTTTTTAGTATTAAATTATGTCATATTTTATTCTTTTTGTTTAAAATTATTTACTAACTTTTTAATGCTTTTTATAAAAGCAATGTTTTTTTTTATTTGATATTAAAGTTTTTTCCATATACTTTCAATTTTATTTAATAAATATATTTAAAAATGTTATATATAAAAATTCAGTTGAACTCTTCGGCTCAATGAATCCTTACCTTTAATCAGTGAAGTCTGTTATTAAAGAAAACTACAATCGAGATCTATAAGTATATGTAAATATATGTAATTGTGAGGTTATTTACGCAATATCAAAGTGACAACTAATCTTTAGTTAGTCAATCAATGTAAAAACGCTTAGCATTAATTTTCCATTATTCATTATGTTATTTTTCCTTTTCTGAGTTCAATATTCGAAACACTTTTTCTAATATATCACTAAAATATAATTTACCATTGATTTAACTTATTCTAAAGAACAAAATAATCTTAACAAAGCAATTGTTCTCCTTATATGAATCTTAACAAAGCAATTGTTCATCATTTATTACTCATTTTCATGTGGAGAACGGTTTCAACAATCCCTTCATTCACTGTGATGCTTCCTTTAAAAAACAAACAGACAAATGAATAAAATAGTATTCAATTTACTAAACTGTCAAAGTTTAGGGGCAAAAATGGGATTTTATCCGTGGGATTCCAAGCGCGGTTGCTAACTTCATCCAATTGCTACCTTCCACGCGTCCATTTCACCTGTCGTCCACATCAACGTGCCGGCAGACAGTTCATTCAGACCTTCCCTTCTAACCTCCACAGCTCAAAACCCAAAAAACAAACCACACCCCAATAATCATTACGTCTTTTTCTTTCTCTCTCTTTAACCCGTCAGAATTCTCACGCCTGTTCATTCGTTTCTTTAACCCTAATTGAACGTTTTACGATTCCTTTGCTTCTCTGATCCTTTGTATCCAACACCCGCTTTCCATTCCTTTCTCGTTGATTTTCTCGAGAAAGTATCTAGGAGGTTGGAGATCGATTTTCGACACTTGATAATTTTATTGTAGCTTTTTTAGTTAATTATTATATAATAATATTAATATAGGTATGAGCTTTCAAGATCTCGAGGCCGGACGACCTTTGGCGGCTTCAAGGAGAGACCTGATCAACGGCAAGAAAGATGCCACGCAATCTGTTGTTTCTGGAATCTTCCAGATAACCACCGCCGTTTCCACGTTTCAGCGACTCGTTAATACCCTTGGTACTCCCAAGGATACCCCTGAGCTCCGGGAGAAGTTGTGAGTTTAATTCATTTTGTTGGTTTGTCGTTTTGATGATTTATTTTGCTTGTAATGTCGTTGAAATTGTTCAATTTGGATATGGTGGATTGGTTTTATTGAATTGCTTAATTGTTAAAAATTTCAATTTGTCATGGTATTGATGATTTGGGGAGTTTTCAGTTTCGAAACTGCACTGTCCTCTGTGTAATATTGTAGCTCTCTTCTCTCATAGAGCTGCAGAGAAAATATTTGTAGTTACCAATGATTCTGATTGTGGCTGTAATTATATTTGCATTGGCAAACCCATGCCCAAAATTAGATGGCTTTTAGGATTTGCTTGTAGAAAGAAGTGTTGACATTTTGGAGGTTTTATTCATAATTGGCGCCAAACAATATGTTACAAATGAAAAAGAAACATTACGATTCCTTTTTATATGTGATTGCCAGTGTTATTCCTGTGTAATGATAAGAGACTGCTACTTTGAGCTTTTATATGCACTGAATGAAGCAAGCAGAAAATAAGTGATGATGTAGTTGTATATCCTCCATAGGTGTCTTGGTAGCTATCAGCCTTTTTAATATTGTGTTTGGTTAGCTAGCTAGTTCTGTTTTATTTTTGAATTGAACGGTTTTGTGCTTTATAGCACATTATTGATTAACTTGAAACTAGATGTAGGCCACATGGTGTTGGCGATTACTAATTGGCCATTTGCTTGCCTTCTCCCTTGTTCCCTTATTGATTGGTCATGTAAATACATATTCTCTGTGGACCTTAGACTGAAATTTTTTTTTTCTGGCATTTCAGGCATAAGACAAGGCTACATACAGGTCAGTTGGTGAAGGATACTTCAGCAAAACTTAAGCAAGCCAGTGAAATAGATCATCATGCTGGAGTTAGCGTAAGTTTGCTCTTGTCCGTACCATTTATATTAGTAGTCAATTTTGCAGTGACCTGTCTTAAATAACTCCTTCCATCCCATAATAATGGTCTAGTTTGACTCTGGCACATAGATTAAGAAGAGTCTTTTCCATGGAGTAATTTTTGTTAGTTTACCAATTTTCTTCTTTAATGGGAAGGGGCACAGAAATCAATGAGTCATTATAGGGTATTATTGACAAAATAACCTTTAAAAATAACCTTTGGACTGGTTGATTTTAACTAAAATTGGAAAGTGGACAATTAATTTAGGATATTCCTTATTAGTAATGTGGACTATTATTTTGTGAAGAGGGAGCATAAATTTCCAACATTTTCTAGTGTTGATTGATATGCTTGTTAGATTTCTTTTTGTTCAATTGCTTACTTTTGCATTGTGGATGTGCGTGTTAGACTTACCTTGTTGGATAATTAGTATCTTACATTCGTCTCTTTCCTTGAATGTTACTGCAGCAAAGCAAAAAAATTGCTGATGCTAAACTTGCAAAAGATTTTCAAGCAGTTCTAAAAGAATTTCAAAAGGCTCAACGGCTTGCAGCAGAGAGGGAAACGGCATATACCCCTTTTATTCCCCAGGCTGTTCTTCCTTCAAGGTGATTGTTCTCAAACTTCAAATTGTACAGTTAAATTTCAGAGCTCCTTCACATGTTCGTCAAAAGCAAATTTATAATTTTTCATTAATGAAGTTACTTAAAAAATGATGTTGGAGCAATTAATAATTGTTCAATATACTGGTTGCACATTCACCTTATCATGCCCTAACCAGCCATCTGTGCTGCGAATTGCCAGACAATCCTTAATGATAGACAACACACAAATACTTAATTTAGTAATAATGAATTAAACACACTTGGTAAAGTCCCTTTCCCCCACCCCTCCCATTTTACACACAGTATAAACACATTACAAAATAATACTATTTGTATGAGGTCATGGTATTAGCAATTCGTAAATGAGTTTGTGATGAACTGGGGTATTAAATTGGCTGGCTGTTTTATAATATCATCAGTTACTTAAATTGATAGTGAAATATCAAGCAGGATTGCTATTTAATGCAATTAAGTGGAATGAAATTGCTTATTGATGTACATAAAATTCACATAATTGTTTGTCCTTTAGCCTTTATTTGGGAAGGGTGGAAAGCCTAGGGGATGAAATGGAAGGGAGTGAAACGGGAGTGGGGAGTGGACTTTACTTCTGTTTGGCGGACTTATGGAATTGAATATGCACTATGAACTAATCATTCCAGCACACAAAAAATTCACTCTCCAAAGCAGGAGAAAAGGTAATTTTGTGCCTCAAATTACTTTCTTAACCCTTTATGTGGAAGATTCTTTCTACTTTTATCCATTTACCGATATCAGTTATGTGAAGGATAGAATTGTAAGTATTATTATTCTTTCAATTCAGAAGGGAAAATTCCTTTTTCCACTCATAAGTTATTCCCTTCCCAATCAGTTTGCTTTTACTATTTTCGATCTCCACCTTTTATTTCCTCATCCCAATAGTTTTTTCAAATGTATTATTTAAGTCTGTAAATGGACTTTGAATAAATTCCAAAAATTTGTAAATCTTTAACTTAAAAAACTTATAATGACACTTGCACAACTATGAGTAAGATTTTAATTTTTAGGTGATGTGTTTATTAGTAGAATCACAGTGTAATCAATAACATATTAACTATTATAATTAGGTATTTCATAAACAATACAACAACAACTATTAAGTCTTAATCCCAACTAGTTAGGTCGGATATATGAATCCTTTGTTTCATTCTGCTCTATTCGTAATCAAGTCCGCACTAATGTCAAGAAGGGCCTACTTAATAAAAGCAATATCAGTACTAGAATTAGCATGTCTTATGATTTTGTCCTTGCCATGATTTGGTCATCCCCTTTTGTCTGCAGATAAGTTTCCTTAGCATCTGTATTTTTGTGTACATTACAGTTTGCCTAATCACAAAAAATCTTAAACCTTTGCAGAAAATTGCCACTGTACCCAAATCTCTCGAACTGGGTTATTTTATGCTAACCTTTACCAGTAGTTACAATTGTACCCATTTTGAAAATTTTTGGGGTTTTTTGGTCATTAGGACATTGTAGTTTATAAGAATAATTGTACTCACATTACATCAACTAATTTTTTTGTTTGTTTATGATATCTGCAGCTACACAGCTAGCGAGTTAGACATAAGTGCTGATAGGAATCTAGAGCAACGTGCTCTCCTTGTGGAATCAAGACGGTGAGTGCTGCTTACTGTTATGTACTAATAATAGTATTAGGAACTATTCAATAGTTGCTTAGATTCTAAATCCTGGATTGCTTGTTGGTTTTCAAAAAGTTGTTAAGGTTGTGTTTACTTACAGAAAACAATTTTATGTTTTCTACGAAAATGGAAATTAAAAAACAGAAAACGGAAAATGCATTCACTTGGTAACAATAAAAAAGTTATATTTTAATTTAAAAACTTCACAAACATTATTCATAACTTTCATAATTAAAATAAAATATTATAAAATAATTTTAGAATTTTTTTTTTAAATTTTTTGAATTTTTATTATTGATTATTTATAATAATAATATCAATTTTTATCATTTTGTAAAATTTTGTAATAATAAAATTCCTTATTAAAGCATAATATAATTTTTTATATTATTTAAATATTTTTATAAAAAAATTATTTATATATATTATAACTTCAATTATGAAAATGTCATTTTATAAAAATGAAAAACAGTTGGAAAACATGTCTTTTGTTATAAAGGAAAATGATGAAAAACAACTTAAAACTGTTTTTCAAACATTAGTAAAATTTTGGAAAACTGGAAAATTATTTTCTAGTTTTCTAAATAGAAAACTGATTGGTTTGAACACAAAACTCTGTTTTCCAGTTTTCTTGAAAAACTTTTTGAGAAAATTACTCCAGTTTTTTACAAGTGAACACACCCCAAGTTCTTTTGTTTGCAACTTATTATTCCATCTTCAGATGAAAAATTCTCAGGGCCTCAGTGAGACAATTTATTTAGGGATTGTACAAGCATGTATGTAAATACTTGCTTGAAAGTTCCTAATAGGATCTGTAAATGTATAGCAAAGATTTGGGTTTAAGCATTGATTCATATTTTCTCCTCAGTATTAAAATGATGCTATATGATTCAACTAATCTTAGTTTAAGGTCATGGGTTCAAAACTGTTGAGAAATGGTGGGGCAGGAAACTATCTTGCACAGCTCTCTCACACAGAGAAACACAGGCTCTATAAAATGAAATTTAAAAGGCTAGCCACATTACAAACAGAACAGGTTCTGGAATTGAACCGGAGGCTGCCAATTTTCATTGGTTACTATAACTCTTATACAGGAGAGCTTACTCGGAATAGGCACAAAGGATGGCCTTAATACAGGCCCATACATATGCGACCACTTGTAACCATACAAAACAACTTAGCTTTTTCTAACTTATGAGTAAGCTAACTTTCTACCTAAACCCATGAACTAGCTTGCTCACATATTAACTAATCTGAATAAAAGTTTTGCTGCCAAAGGGATCACACCGAAAAAAACTGTTGTCACTGCTAAAAATGTCACTGCCTAAAAAATAAAAAACACAAAACTCAAACACAAAAATTCTCTTGCAATGTGAGGGGTATGTGTTATTCATCTAACCCTATCTGTCCTAGAGATTGCAATGGGAGAAACCTCATGCATTGGGAAACACTTTATTGAATATACTGTTTGGTAGATTTGTTTAATAGCTGATGCATTTAATTGATGGTTTGAATGAGTTTGTACAATTGTGATCATCTTTACAGTTCTTGAATTAAACATGAGTTTATATGTTGCATGATCAATATACACTTAGCATCAAGTGAATTTTGTTGCAGACAGGAGGTCCTGCTATTGGACAATGAGATTGCTTTTAATGAGGCAATCATTGAGGAAAGAGAGCAGGGAATACAAGAAATTCAGCAGCAAATTGGAGAGGTGAATGAAATTTTTAAAGATCTTGCTGTCCTCGTTCATGAGCAAGGAACTATGATTGGTAATTCCATTCTCTCTCTTTTTTTTTTTTTTTTTGGTTGAACTCTGTTTTTATTTACGGCTTAATCTTTTTGGGTAATTTCTTTTTCCCTGCTCTAACTTCCCCTTACTCTCTTTTCTTGTATATTGCAGATGATATTGGCACCCATATTGAAAATGCACAAGCTGCTACTGCGCAAGGGAAAACACATCTTGCGAAAGCAGCAAAGACACAAAGATCAAATTCATCTCTGGTAACTTGGACTTCTCTTTTCTTTCTAAAATAACTGTTGACATTCTTTATTTTTCTAAAGATGAGCATATGTTATTCTTTATTCAAGTATCGGAGCTTCTTTCTTTGGTAAAGTTAATTTGTTTTGACTACATTTGTGTATATCATGTCTTTCTCACCTTTTGGGCTGTAGATGAGCCAATCTGCTCGTGACCTACTCAAGGGAGGCTTGGCCCAGCTTGGAAAAAGCTCTTTCAATAAGCTTAATGAGCTGGGCTCGAGCTTGGCTCATTAGTTCGCGAGCTGGCTCGTGAGGCAGCCCTTAAGTTTTAAAAGTCCATTTGTTTGAAAGGCCAATATTCGAAAAGATTATTGAAAGTCCATTTATATTACAAAGCCCATTTATTTTTTTCTCCTTTTTCATTTTCATTTGTGAAACACTTAATCTTTTTCATCTCATTCTCTAAGCCTAGCTGTGCCAACCACCTCTTATCAATAAAAACAATAACCTCTCAAAGTTACAGAAAAAACAAAGTCAGCCTCTTACTTATTTATTCATGTTGAACAAAACCTCCATGGCCAAGCGTCTCACAAACCACTGTCATTACAGCTGGCTCATTCTCATATTGAACGAACCAAATCAACCATCTCTCAATTCCACAGCTTTGTCATCCTGTCTCTCTCTTTTCAATTTTTTTTTAATCTTGACTCGTCTTCTGCAAATGGATCGTTTTAATTTGTTTTGTGAAGTAATATACTATATGCTCTTTTTTTGACAGATTTTATAAATTCCTTTTAAATTACTTGTTTTATGTTTATCTTGAATTAATTGACTTTTAAATTGAATTTTTTAAGTTATGTTTCAATTAATTCAGTGGATGTTGCGAGATTGTTCTTCTTCTTTGAATTAATAGTTATGCACTTTTGTTTTGAGTATGTTTTTGCTGGTGTGGAAGTAAAGATTGGTTGTTGATTGCATTTGATTGGTCTGTCATTAAGGATTTGGATTTTTAGCTCTTGGATTAACAAGCTGAGCTCAAGCTTGGTTTTTCAAGCTCGAATAGAGATTGACTATGTCCTTGATAAGTTGAGGTTGAGCTTGGCTCACCTTGACTTGTGTTGAACACACTTTGTGATTTCTAGAATTACATTTCTGATTTAAGTGTTTATTTTTCTAATGCAGGCCTGCCTGTTGTTGGTAATTTTTGGGATAGTACTTCTCATCGTTATTGTAATACTTACAGCATAACTGAAGGTTTTCTTGATTCAATGGCTGACCATTCCAAGAGCTGCTGGGAGACATTATAAGGGTCTCTTTGCTAATTTATATTGGTTATGTTATTTTGATTGACTAGAGTCTCTCACTGCTGGTCGGGGGGTGGTGTATATTGTTTGGCATATTTACATAGGGTGATATTCAGTTGTTTTATTTGGATGGTGGGTTGTTTGTTCTCTTGGGTTTTCGAGTTCGAGGGTGTGCAATAGCTTGTGTGATTGTTTGTCTTTTTTTCGATCTCTTATAGTAATAAATAAAATATTTATTCTTTGCTTTGTCATCCCTTTCTCTTTGCGCATAATTGCAACTGCTCCCCTATTTTGTTTTGTTGGTGTGAGCAAAAATCAACCTAGGGGGCTGGCATTGGCATATGCTCCTATTTTTCTTCGTATGGTAGATCTTGGGATAATGGGTGTAGCCTAATTTGAGTAGTGGGTTTATAATTTTTTGTTTCTAGTGCATTATAAATGAAAAGAAAGTGAAAAACCAGGGGGAAAAGTGGCAACCTGGAATATTGTAGGCCTTTTAGTAACAAAATTTATATAGATTGTACTATTATCTATATTATATATAAATAAAAGTGGGAATGACGGGCAATAATTAAATTTTTTATATTATTGTTGTAAAATTTAAAATACACTAAAATAATTTTAATTATAGTCACTTAAAAAATTTTAACAAGAATATATATATATATATATATGTGTGTGTGTGTGTGTGTGTGTGATCTCTTTATAATTTGATTGGATAATTTTTAAACTTTTTTTAGTATAACATTCGAAAATTTAAAATGTAATCATTATTATCTTATTATGTTTTATTTCAATAAATAAATTAATAATAATAGTTTAAATAATTTATTATTATTAATATTATTCTTTATTTTTTATTATTTTTATTTTTATTTTTATTTACTATTGTTGTATTATCTTTAACATTATTATTTTAAATAAATGTGTAAATACGAGGCATTTGAAAATTTTTATTTTTTTATTTTGAATTTATTTTAAATAAAGATATTTAGATAATTAAGATTTTGATTTAAAAAGGGTATGGTTAAAATTTTTTTAATTGCAAATTGCACCCTAATTTGGTGGGCAAAAAATAAGATAAAAAAATATTATTTTTAAACATCTCAAATTTAATTAATTATATTGATATCTTATTTAATCCAAATTATATTCTTTCTATTAAGGAATATAATTTTATTAATAAATTTTTAAAATGATTTTATGATTTTGATTGGATAGAAAAAATAAAAATAAAAATTATTATTATTATTTATAAATATTTAATTTGATTTATTAGATTAGTTTCTTATTCTATTGTTAAAGTATATTTATTTATTAAAAGAGAATATAGTAAAGTTGCTAGTAAAATATGTAAATTAATTATAAAACGTAAAATAAAAGCTATATGATGATTTTTATAAATTAATTTGGTACTTAGACAAAAAATAAAAGCAACTAGCATGTTAACATATTTAAATTGCTATTTTAAAAGAGAAATAAATATATCAATTTTTTTGAATGAGATATTACAATACAAAACATATAATTAAAAAAATATATATTTTACTGTATATTTAAAAATTATTAAATTTATTAGAATCTAAATAAGAATTTATACTTAATTATATGAATAAAAAAGCTAAACAAGTATAAAAAATGAGCATATAACTAGTATAGTCAACGTGTATCGCATGTCATAAAAAGAACTAGTATATATAAAAAAAAATATATAAATTTCACAATTAAAGTAGTGGGTTGTGTGTTTTTTTTAAAAATTTTTTTTTTTATTAAATACATGTATCTGCTGGAGGCATGGTTGCTCTGTTTTTGGTTTGAGGCTTTCACAGTCCTGGAGTTGAAGTAGTCCCTCCTAAAAATAGAAGATTTGACCTCACCTTCTGGGATCTCCCTCTCTTGCATTTGCCAAGTTGGGAGTTTATTTATTCGTACAATTTTAGTACAATTTGCCTTAATAGACCATTTTTTTTGAAGAGTTCGAGAAAATTGAATACAAAGGGGGCACTCGAGCTTATATCCACCAAACCATAGCCGCCGGGCAATGCAAATTCTTCAGGTGGTTCGTCGAGTCCATTTCTACAGAGAACTATCTGCACCAGACTTAAAAGTCGGCCCTTTTGGTGTAAAAATAGCTCATTTGTGCAGATCAAATAATACGTCCTTTAATATAGGAATGGAAACAAGCTGCTTGCTTTGCATTTCAAAAAATAAGCATAAAAATAAGTGTAAAAATCAAGATATCTCCAAGAAAATAAGTGCAAGAAACATCACTTCCTTCACAAGTCAACCCATGAATGAAAACTATGATAATTTAAATGATTTTGCAAAATTGATGTCCGAATATGAAAGGGATGTTGCAAGAATTATGAGAGTTGATATAAAGGCTGTAACAAAAGTAACAGCAGATACAATAGCGGCATGTGCTCTTGTACCACAAGGTATTCTCCACAAAATATCACCCGCTTTCGATTCAGCAAAGTCACTGCTAGGTGCAAATAAGCAGCTTTGGTTGCTTAAGGTTCCTTTAAAGTTGCAGTCCATGAATATGTCAGGTGCGCCAAATTCTACTTTAGCATAATCACTTTCACCTAGGGGCTGCAGTGGAAGCAAACTTTAGACAACGTATACAAATTTGTTTGCAGTTATTCAGTTGATGCAAAAATACAACAATTCATTATTATGGAAAATTAAATAACTTGGCTTCGAATTTAACAATAACATGAAATTCCAAGTCGATGTTTTTCATTAATCAAAACTAAAATGAAATTAACAAATTTGTATCATTAGGTTTTGTAGGTGTCATGTAGGTCTTCTTCAACTCTACCCTCAATTTTTGCATAATCAATCATTTCATAGTTTATAGTTTTATGTTACTTGTTCAGATTCCAATCTTAAGTCTAGATTTCATCTATGAACTGAGATCATTCACACCCAACAGTCTTTCACTATGCTGGCCATGAATGACTGATTTATTGTTCTTATTCCTTAAAATCGCAAAACAGTCACAGGCTCAAAGGAGTTTCATTATTGAAGTTTTAGTAAATAATTGGCAAAGTCATTTATGAAAATAGGATGACATTTTCTAAAAGGTATTATGGTAATAGGCTAGAACATTTATTTTCAAAGATAAGCTTGCAGTCATTTTTTAGAATATAGTTACTTCAATCTCTCTCAATAAGAAACGAAATAATGATCAGGACAAGGGGCTACAATGAAAAATAACAACAACAGCAGCAAAAAACAACTAAGCCTTAGTCCCAAACTAGTTGAGGGGGCTCCAATGAAAGATGCTAAACAAAATATGCAGAGTGGAGTTAGAAGTCAATGGGCAAGCTCATTCTCTCTCTTTCATATAATTAAGCATGCAGCACATTTGCATTCACATTTTAGAGGCAACAAAATAATAATAATAATAATAATACAAAGTTTCCACTTACAGGATATCGCGCATGCAATGGCAGGTCTATGCTGATTTCCTGTTCACTTGTCTGTCCAGTAAAGATAGTAGGAGTGACATTCATGTGAATCTCAACAACAGACCGGTTGGAAGCAACTGAAGGTAATTCTAAATTTGTATCTCCAAAAACAGCTACATCAGTAAAAACTGCAATAACAGTTAGCATAATTTTAACATGAGAAAGAAGAATATGCAATAAAACCAAATCTGAGAATGTTGAGAAGCAGAAAAATATTACCTCCACGATGGAGAAGGTGTTGGAGCTCAAACGGGTCAGCGAAGACTCCAGAGGGAAGTCTCTCTATAATTATAATTTTACAAAAGTGAGTGGATAGCTGAGATGTTGATTCTGACTGGAAGTGAAGTCTGATACTTGAATGAAGACGACGATGAGAACCTTCACCAACCAAAAGGCGATTTAAAACTGATTCTCTTAAAAGCGCATCCAGATTATCTGGAAGCAATTTACATGAGAAAAGTTCATCTTTGGTAAAATCTTGAAAATTTGATTCTGAAAAGCTTTCATATTTTTCAAAATAAGATTTCACAATGTATTTCTTGGAACTACAAAAGCTGCTGATATCTAAGTTGTTGGACCCCGAATTCAGCTCACATCTAGCCACCTAAAAATGAAAGATGACCGTGAGACTCAAATGTTGCAAAATTTTTGTAAAGATGGCAACATAACATTTAGGTACGAGTTAGATTTTGATCTTAGTAACAAGCATCATCAAAACTGCGAGCATATAAAAACTTTTAAGCATGTTATGCATAAATTATTTCCATGAGATTTATTGCATGTAATTTTCTGTTAGTCATCCACTGCTAAACTTACAGAGATCAATCTCACAAAAAAACTCAGAAGCTTGTGACAAGCCTAAATTTGGTGTGTTTCCAATGAAACTTTGATATAATATGTAAAGGATGATACACATGTAGTCTAAATGTTTATTAGTGTCATTAACTTCCAAGACAAAATAGTATTTAATTTACATAAAAATTATATGTAGCAAGAAGAAGACAGGCTAAAACTACCATAATTTTAAAGTCCAAGACATGCAAAACTACTTCCTTGCCCAAAGCAAGAGTAGACAGTACTAACACAGGATATCTTGTTTCCTCTTCTCTATTCATTTGTCTTTATGTCCCTCCATCTTTTATCCCTCTCTTAGAAATAGCCTAATTAGATCAAAATGGCTTGATAAAGACATAAAAATGCAACTTTCATGAAACCAGAATAAGCTACATTATCCAGTGACAATTGCTTTAAATTCTAGATTTCTCTTCTATATAATTGTCCAAAAAATCACATCACTACATGGGAATGCATATTAGCCAGTCACTAAACAGGAGACAAAGAAACAAAGAAATAAGCAAAAAAAATTGGTGCCTCAGAAATGCAACTTATGTCTAAGTTTCTGGATAATTACTAACCACCATGCATTCTATAATATTGGCAGCAGGGCATCTGCATTGAATTCAAAGTTGTTAATACAGTAAATATAACACTGAAAGCAGCTGCAGCTGCAGCTGTAACACTGAATTCAAAGAAACAAATAATCGATTTCAGCATCTTTAGTGCATGAGAACTATTTCATCCAACCTCGCTTGAAGATGAAGAACCAAGCATGCAAAGAGCAAAGCCAACAAATAATATCAAAAGGATTCCCGTCTTCTGACAAGTCCGTAATTGAAGATTATTTGCAGTTTCCATACAGTAAAGATGGACCGGGAACTTCTGCTGTTATGTATTGACTTTATCCCCCTTTATTAAAAGAAAAAAAAAAAACAGAAAAATTTCCAAGTCCATTAAATGGATGCCATTTTGATCACTATCTGCAAAAAGTTCACAATGTAATGAGAAAAAATCAAAATTACATTTTTGCATTTCTAGTTAATAAAATGTGTATGCTTCTTAATTTAACCAATGTCAGCATCTATTGTTTTTGATGCTTCATGCTATATCAATCTTAAATCAAACGTAAAATAAGCAATTTATTTTGGGTTAATCAGTTCAAATTCATAATCTCAAATTTCTGGAGACAGAATCCAGACCATTCAGCCAAAGCTTAATGGTAAAATAAGCACTTGTTTCTTGAAATATACCATGACAAACACACACATGTTAGCAACTGCACATACTCTTATGTAAGAAAATCGAATAAGTTGAATTTGAAGTATCAGAATATTAGCTGAATTATACACCAGATTACAGTTAAAACTTGCACAACTAAGATTGAAAACTGAAAACTTTGAACAGTTCAATTAAGATAACTAGTCCATTATAATGAAAACTTTCAACACCAGTCAAATTAGATAATTTCAGAACATACTTAAAACTACCAATCCACAACCCAGAAAGTGAAAATGAAAAATCCAGAGAAGGAGCTCTTTTTCTTCATTTTTTTTCTTTTTTTTTATAAAAAAAAGAGAGAAAAACGAAATCCCACATCCCAACCCCAATGACCAATGCTTCCTGTTCTTATCAGACTGTGTTCGAATTATGCAAAATGAAAAATAAGCTAATTAAATCTAAAAGAAAGAGCAGTAGAAAAAAGCTGAATCACTTACAGATGTAAACATGAACAGCACTGGTTCAGACTTGAGAATTGAGAGAGACGGATCAAATCTACGAGAAACCGTTCGTTTCTTGTTCTCACCAGTTTAGAGGTGGGCTTCATGGGCCTCAAACAAAAGCCCATATAAGAGCTTTGTTTCTATTGAAATTATAAAATCTTTTTATGCAATTCCCTCCTCGCGGTTAATATAGAGAGGAGCTTATTCTCATCGGGAATAAAAATCTTACAAGGAGTTTACCTAGAAGAATCAATTTTCCCGCCCAGGAAAATTAACATATTTTCCTAGAAAATTGAAAAGAAAAAGATAAATGAACAGTACATCACCAGCTCATTCATCAGTATCAACTACAGCGATCGGTGGAGGAGGCAGCGGTGGCAATGCAGCTTTGGAAGATTTTCATTTCCCTCCCGATCTCATATCCATTCAAGACCGCAAGGAAGAGGCCATGCTTGGTTTGTTTGTACAACTATCTTTAAATTTTCTTCATTCAGTCATTATGTATTGCTTTATCTTTTGCGGATTTGGATTTTTTCGTGCGCTGCGTTGATAATTTCGTTTCCTTCTTCATGGATTTAGCCTTTTTTGTCCAATTATTGTTTTTTGTGATATGTGTTATAATTAATTTTATAAACAAAATAACAACTTTTTGGTTCTTAAGGGCAAGGCAAAAATGCAAAATTTTAGTTTTGTTTTAGAAAAGAATAAAGTTATGTATTATCCCTTCCTTTAAGAGTTTAGAGGAATCCTGAAAATTTTTATTATGCCTTCCTTTAAGAGTTCAAAGGATTTCTGAAAATTTTCCATCTGCTATATTTCTGCATTTTCTTATGGACTATATAGTTTCTTTGGAAAGTTCTATGTAATTTTAGCAGCATAGGTCCTTATCTGCATCATCTCCGGATTGCCAGCTCCACTTAGAAAATTTAGGACAAGGAAATCCAGAACAGAATTCGAAACTTTGTAGTTCTGTTGATGAATCGTGAAAAGAATTTTCTAGTCAGATAAACATCTCCCTTCGAGAAAAAAGGGTGGAAATAGTTTGAAGAAAAACACTTCTTGAACTTTGATGGTTTAGTCATGTAATTCCAATACAAATGATTACAACAGTACTGGACTAGTAGAGAAATTATTCTCTCGACCTTCAAAAAGTTGTAAAATTTTTCTTCAATACGATTTCTTTTATCCTGCTGAATTGCTAGTTGCTTCATTATCATCTGTAATATTCTACTCAGTGTCTTTTTTTTTTTTTTTTTTTTTTTTTTTTTTTTTTCTGAGTTTATTTATGTTTCTGAGTTTTCAATTGGAACTGATGTGGATGATTTCCTTTTATGGTTTTCTGGAGATCATTGTGTTGTTAAAGGGCCTCTTGAATTTATCCTTGCTGCTATTAATAAGCCTTCGATGACTTATTTCTAGTCAAAAGAAAGGAAACAAATGGGTCTTCCTTGTTCTTTGCTTCTAGAAACAAAAATTTGACTCAGAGAGAGGGAAGAATTAGAAAGGGAAAAAAAAAAAAAAAAGATTAATTTGTGATGGAAATCTCTAAAATTCCAGTGTTTTTTATTTGTTTTCACATGCTTACATTTTAGGAATATATTGGAATTTATGCTGTTTTTGAAACTGTGATTGCTTGCTGCCTTGCAGTTCTGAAAGCTGATCTGATGGCTGCACTTAACAAGGAGGTTAAATCCTTGGATGAAGATAACTGGAAGTTTGAAGGACCTCGTTCCCGCATCCACCTCATATCAAGACCTGGTTAGTATCCATCAGTTGCACTAGTTTTTTTAACATACTATTTCCAGCTGTTTGTCCATTTCATTTGATAAGTTAGAACACAATTTTCTTTTAAATCATGTTTTGCAACTGATTAGTCTGTTAGAAGAATATTTAATTTTTCAAAGTGCCATTGATATCAGTATCTGAAATGTGGTTTAAAGTATTGGTGATAGAGGTCTATGCCTCTATTAATTGCGAGAAAGTTTGCAGTGGATCAAGTTCACATGAATTAGAAAATCAATTTTGCATAAGAAAAATTTTTTCTTCTCTCTTTTTGCTTTCCAAGAAAAAGAAATAGAGAAAAGGAAGAAAGAGTTTCTAAAGAAACCGTGTTGTTATATATCTATCACAGGATGAAATGCGAATGCCATAGCATCATATACTATAATGTTTAGACACAGACGTTAGCTGCATATTTTAACAAGAAGTCCGAGTTTGCCAAACGTGACATCATCCTTCATCTTTGTACTTGGCCACAACTGATAAATGTGTTTGAGTGTGCTTTTTCACGTGTCTTAAACTGTTCTTAATTTATTTTTCAAGACCAGGATAAAAAGCCATTTTGAAACGTGGTTCCTGTTGTTACTTCGAATTAAATTGTCTCGTTATATTCAATGTCACATATCTTCACTTACAAGATGTATCTGTATTTGTTGAGTATTAAAGAAGTTATTCAACAGGTTTTTTATGATAACATGTTTGAAAATATGTACCGTAAGACAAATGCCAGCCTCTGGCCCATGAAAGTATCCTTTCTTTTTATGGTGTTACATGTGAATTTCTGAAGAAATCTAGCTGGATAGGAGAGTAGATTCATATTCACAGACTATAATCTTTTTGACATATTAGCACAGCCATTATTGTTTGTTATATTTTTTTTATGAGGAAAATCTTCTGATATAATTCCAATTCAGGTGGATTTCTGAACAAGAAGCTAGAAGTAACAAAAAGTAGGAACTTGGTGCCACCAAAATAATTTGGATTCTTTAGAACAGGTCATATCTTTCACCCTGTACACTCTGATGGATCTGTATTTTGGCTGCTAAAATTTAAAAAGAGTATTGAGTAGCACACATTTAGGTTATAGAATCCTGGATCTGTTACTTGATCATAAAAAATTGTCTTTTCAGTTGTATTGCAACATGAATGATTCTGAAATACCCTGGTAAATCAATTGCTTGAATGACATATATTTTTTATAGTCCCTAAGCAGGATCAATAGCTTACTATGTTAGTTCAGGGGAAAATCAAAAGCTAAAAAAAGAGCTTACTATATGAAATATACACTACACTTAAGTCTATACACACAAATTTCATGTTTTGAAATTAAAAATGAGAGAAATCTGTAACAAGTGAAGAATTTGTATTAATTTGAACAAAACACTTCAAGTAAATTCTTTAACCTTTTGCTTCTTGAAGAACATGATTCGAGGGCTTAACAAGCTTGATTTCAAATCAAAATGTTGATTTGTAATTTGGAGTTTAATGTGCTTAACCTTGAATCGATAATGACTTTAGCTGTAGTAGTATATTACTAGTCATGACTCATGCATGAAGTATTGGAAAATGTTTTTGGAGGGAATTCAGCTTATTAGCATCTTGCATATCAGATGTTAGTACCAACATTATGTATGAACACTTTTAGGTATATTCATATGAATTGTCAAGGAAACAAAATACTGAGAAATCTATGGATTCAGCATAACTAGCTTTAATATTATAATAGTTAATTTTGGTCCCTATTTTGATCATTTGAAATATTTATGACGAATTTTCAAGAATTTCATGGAAAATTATGAAGTTGAATTTTAAATTACAATAAGGAAAAACAATTGGGTATAAATGAATTAAATTGATTTTGATGAATTTTATTATAAATTAAATATGCCTTTTACTTTAGGGTGGTGATATTTCCAGAGTAAAAATTGTTAAATACAGAGCGAGTCATATCCAATATCCTACGACTAGCAAGATATTTTCCGTTTTGGGTCTATTTGGTACGATTTTGTTCTTGGGTCAAAGCCTCTCCTCTAAGCCAAAAATGTTTCTTGTTAGTTTAATGCTTGCTCATTCTTATATACTTCATTTCTATTATGTGCTTAGCCGATGCGAGATTCGTCCAGGATATCACGAATGGAGTAATGTAACCATGAGAATTTCAATATTCAAATTATAATATATTAAATCATAGTATTTTTGCATGTATAGGAGTTTCAATGTGATAATATTATATTTTTATTTTTTTAATTTCGAGCATTTCGATGGAGTAAGGTAGTCATGTAAATTTTAATATTCAGATTATAATATATTAAATCATAGTGTTTTGCACGTACAAGGATTTGAACATGATAATATTATATAATTTTAATGAACCGAAAGTTTTCTAATTAGAATGGAATTAAATTATCCTTAATGACATTTTTAATCAACTAATAAAATACCAATAAAGTTAAAAATTTTCTAATTAGAATAGGATTAAACTATCTTTAATGGTATTTTTAATCAATCAATAAAATTAAAATTCCGAAGAAGAAATTGAAGATTTAATCGTTTCCTATTGCGATTAAATTTCTTCTTTTAACTGTTTTCCTAATTAGATCCGACTAAGTCTATACAAAGGGAATTGGATCTCTGCAAGTCTACACCTTCATTCTCTACAATTTTTGTCTTCTTCATTCTCTCTCTTAAGACTTCAAGATTAAGATTCAAGGAGCACTTTAAGTCATGCGTTAAAAGAGTTTTTAGGATGACTTCTTCTATCTTAAATAATTAATTATTAAATTCTTGAGAAATATCATTAGCAAATTTAGGATCATTTCTTCTATCTTAAATAATTAAAATTAATTATCAAATTAATGGAATAAATTGGCTAGAATTGAGTGAAGTCAAATTACGCAGTACCTTTTTATCCATTAAATATTTTTCATACGTAATTTAATTATTTTATTAATTTTTATAAATCTAGAAAAAACTTAATATTTTCAGATGTGTAAAAGCCAAGTCAATAGATTTAACTGAAGATGTTAAATAAAAAAATATAGAACCAAAATAATACAAAGTTCATATGACAATTAATACTTCTGTTGAGATAACACAAACTCTTTGTAACTAAACCAAAAGATCACTCTGTCAATACATCCACAAAATTATTCTTACTTCTTTTAACAAGACAAAAAGCAACGTGTATTATACATGAAATCAAATAATCAAACATGTTAAATTTTTTTCACCAACAACAGGGTCTATTGTTTGTATTCAACGTCCAACCAATCACATTCTTTTCAAATGCGAAGAAGTGAAGACTTTGATTGCATATAGGATTGCTAATAATTCTGCTCCAATATTGAATTTTTCACTTCAATAATTTTGTTTGATTTCTTTAAGTCAATTTATATTTTCTTTTTAAATTTTCAATTAATTCTCTTAATTGGCATTTAAAGAAATGATGCAACATAAATAGCTTCTATTACGGACTCCGATCCTAATTATCTGAATCTGATATTTCGGTTCCAACACAATCTCTTCTTTTGTATAACTTGTTATTCTTTTTTAATTTCTCCATTATTTGGAATTTTTCACTTGTTATCTTAAAGATTTTCATAAACTTCTGTAACTTAATTTAATTTCCCGAAATCATAAGTGTTTTTATCCTTTAATCTTTCTGTAAAACATTATATATATATAGTTTAGCCTTGAAATTTTTAAATGAGGTATTTTTTACAACATATGAAAGACAAATAATAAGAAAAGTATTTTTTTTTTTCAAATAAAACAAATTAAATTGTTCATTTTCACTCAGAAATTTGATTAATGTATTTGTTCATTTTCTCAAATAAAACTCAATTTTACGTCATAAATTTGGGGGCTGTATTGTCTAAATAAATATTTTATATGTCAAACTAAATTTAAAAGATATATTCAATTTATACTATTAGGTAATACATTAAAAAAAAAAAAAAAAAAAGGGAAAAAAAGGACAGATGGCGTCGCAAGAACTAAGCTAAACCCAAAACCTAACTGATTAAACTGAGTTACCAGAGATTGGCGCCGACGGCACCCTGAAAAGCTCACCTGCCCGTGAATTATGGGATTGTCACAGCAACTTGTTACTTGTTTCATGCCCATGCAAGCACGTGTGCTGTCTCTAAACGCTCTCTAATCCCATTCATATAACTGTCAGATTGATAAGTTCGTTTCTTTCCTATATTTACACACACCATTGCTCTCTCATCTCTCTCTACCTCTTCTTCTTCTTTCTTGTGTTTCTGTAATTTGCATGTATATATAAAAAGAAAGAAACTAGGAACATATATAAAAGAAAGCAACTGTGTAAATGACATTGGTAAGGGAAAGAAGGCATCAACAACCCTTAATGCTATCCTTACCTCCGCCATTACCAGCTGGTGAGTTCCGGCACCAAACCCACCCACCGCCGGCTTCTTTATCTGCTATCAGTCCAGACTCTCCAGGCATTGACAATCTTTCTGATCTTGAAAAAATAACAGTTCTTGGACATGGTAATGGTGGCACTGTCTATAAAGTACGACACAAACGCACCTCCGCTACGTTTGCTTTAAAAGTTCTCCGATTCGATCATAACACCACAGCGACTATCCGCGAACAAGCTTCCCGGGAGGCGGAGATCCTTAAACGTGTCGATTCACCTTATATTGTTCGATGCTATGCGGTGTTTGATACCGAAGATGACTTGTGCTTTGCAATGGAGCACATGGAAAGAGGGTCTTTGCATGATATTTTACTTGCTAGTAAAATATTGCCTGAAAATGTTATTTCTAGGGTGGCTGTTTGTGTTTTAAAAGGCTTGCAATACTTGCATAGAATGAAAATAGTGCACGGAGATATAAAACCTTCAAATTTGCTCATTAATGGTAAAGGCGATGTGAAAATTGCAGATTTTGGGGTTAGTAGGATTGTGGTAGCCAAAGAAGATGCTTGTGAAGCATATATGGGGACATGTGCATATATGAGCCCTGAAAGGCTTGATCTTCAAGGATGGAATGAAGATAACGGAGGTGATGGATTCGCCGGGGATATTTGGTCACTTGGGGTTGTGATTTTGGAGTGCCTTGTTGGTCATTATCCATTGATTGGTATGGGGGAGAAACCAGAATGGGCAGCTTTGGTTTATGCAATATGCTTTGAAGAGAGATTGCAGATGCCGGAAAATGCATCTCCAGAGTTCCAGTGTTTTGTAATTAGGTGTCTAGAAAAAGATTGGAGAAAGAGAATAAGCGTCGATGAACTTCTTGATCATCCTTTTGTCAGTGGTTTTGATTTGTAGGGTCGATAAGTTGCATCTATTCTTAATAATCCCATCAATTTTGCCAGTTTTCTGTGACATAATTATTTTATATTTACAATAGCAGCACTGAACACCAATCAGATGCAAAAAATTTTCAAAATGGTCGAACCATATTTTTCTTCCGTTGAGCGCAATTAACAGTTTCTTCTTGTCTATTTATCTTATAACAGCCTCAATATCTTGGATTAGTACTTCGCCCTCTAATATTCTGTTCCAACTTATAAAATCATGAAAAAAGTAGAGCAACACTTCAACTGTTTTCAACTAGAGATGGACCAACCAAGTTTATCTTTTTTTCCGTTAATTTTGATTCACCAATTTCGCTTCCCCTGGGCTACAAGCCCCAATAGCCCATGAAAGAGTTCATTATGAAGGAAAGAGTAGAATAAATTACCAAATCAAGTTTGAAGTGATGTTATTAGTTTTTAAGCTGGAATTTTAGAAAGAAAAGCTAATCACACGAAGAAGAAGAAAACCATCAAAGACATGCTTTCCATTGATCATCATAATTTTTTATAGATTACATGATTCTGGCATAACACAGCAGAAACTAAAGTATTATAAAATACCCGACGGAAAATTTATAAAATATATGATGGAAAATATAAAGTTACAGAACGCCACAACAAATAAAGTTACAACAATAACATCAAAATTATAGCAACGAGATAAAAAGTTCAACTTACAAAGCAGATAGATACCTGACAAAATATATATAAGTATAATCTTTCTAGCAAAATTGTTGGGTTTGGGTTCCCTTCTTATGTGGTAAAAGCCCATATTTTGAAGTCCGTTAAACTAATTATTATTTTATAATTTTGCCCCTCAACTAACAGCCATATTTATGATATTTTTGGCTGCTATTTGATTGATTCACACAACCGTGTGAGAAAAACAGAAAAGAAGAGGAGAGGAGAGGGATTTTTTCTGTACAGCCCCAACCAGCACTAGCCATCGTGTTCTAGAGATTCCCAGAGTTCCAACCGTTGGATCTTTGTGATATTTGGGTATGTTGTTCTTTACTCTCTGTTCTTGATTCTCACCGAAGGGATTTTGATTTGGAGGTCCAGAGATTGAGTTATGGCTCTGAATCCGAAGCTGTCCTGTTTTGTTTCTAGCTCTGCATAGCTTTATCTTCTTCAGCGTTTCGGCAGTCACCCTTTGTCGGATTGAGCTGATTTTTGGTAAGCATGTTCCTAACATCCAATTCTTGATTCTGGATAATCAGTTTAAATTTTGGATGAGTAGAACATTTTTAAATGTATTTAGAACAGTAGCTGTGTTTTGTGATCACTCCATTGTGTTGCTACACATTTGTTTGTGGTTGTTTGTGGTATAGCTACATTTTTGGTGGTTTAGCTTGCTGTAATTTGTAAGATAATATTTGTGATAGTGAACTTTATTTCCTTGGACCGGAGGAGAGGTCTAGTGGTTTTTGGATAAGTAGAACATTTTTAAATGTATTTAGAGCAGTAGCTGTGTTTTGTGATCACTCCATTATGTTGCTACACATTTGTTTGTGGTTGTTTGTGGTATAGCTACATTTTTTGTGGTTGTAGCTTGCTGTAATTTGTAAGACAATATTTGTGATAGTGAACTTTATTTTCTTGGATTGGAGGAGAGGTCCCGTGGTTTTTATCCTTCACACCGGAGGAGTTTTCCACGTAAAAAGATTTGTGTTCGTGTGGTGAATGTTATTTTTGATTGTGCATGATTTGGGGCAGCTTGTGTTACTTGAATTTGTTACTCATTGTTACTCTTAATAGATTCATTCAAGTGGGGAAGTTTTTTTTGTTGTGAAGTTATTGTTGTGTTACTTCTCATCACAGTGGTATCAGAGCTGCGGTTATTTTGTCGATTGAGCAGTTTTGCTTGTTTGAATTATGGAGGTAAATATGAGTAAAATGATTTGTTTGGATGGCACAAACTATCACACTTGGAAAGGAAAGATGAAAGATCTTTTGTTTTTAAAGAAACTACATTTGCCTGTATTTGCTACTAGTAAGCCTGAGTCTAAGTCTGATGAAGAATGGGAGTTTGAGCATCAGCAAGTATGTGGTTTTATTAGGCAATGGGTTGAGGATAATGTATATAATCATATTGTTAATGATACACATGCTAAAACTTTGTGGGAAAAGCTAGAATCTTTGTATGCTTCTAAAACTGGTAACAACAAGTTGTTCTTACTTAAGTAAGCCATACGCCTGCAGTACAAAGAAGGGAGCTCAGTACTTGACCATGTAAATGAATTTCAAGGTATCTTTGATCAGTTATCCAGTATGGGTGTCAAGTTTGATGAGGATATTATGGGACTTTGGTTGTTGAATACACTTTCTGACTCTTGGGAAAACTTCAGGGTATCTATGACAAATTTTGCTCCTGATGGTGTTGTAACTATGCAGTATGTGAAGAGTGGTGTTCTGAATGAAGAAGTAAGAAGGAGAACTCAGGGTGCTTCCACATCACAGTCAGATATTTTGGTTACTGAAAATAGGGGGAGAAGCAAAAGTAGAAGTCATGATCACAACAGTAGAAGCAAGAGTAAGATTAAATCAAAGTCAAGGTATAAGGACCTTGAATGTCATTATTGTGGTAAATCTGGGCATATCAAACGGAACTATTACAAGTGGAAAAAGGATAACAAACACAATAAAGGCATGCAAGAAAAGAATGGCAATGATGAAAACGGTGATCGTGTCAGTGTTGCTACTTCAATTGATTTGGCTGTTGTTCATGATGGAAGTATGATTAATGTTGCCAGCAATGAGGTTCTTTGGGTACTTGATAGTGGAGCTGCACACCATGTTGCTTCAAAGAGAGAATTCTTCACATCTTACACTCCTGGTGATTTTGGAACTTTACGAATGGGAAATGAATCTGTATCCAGAGTAGTGGGCATTGGCAATGTAACTGTGGTGACCAACCTTGGTATGAAGTTGATACTTAAGAATGTTAAACATGCACCAGATGTGAGGTTGAATTTGATATCCTGTGAAACTTTATATCATGATGGATATGGCACCAATTTGTTTAATCATGGCATTGTTTATAAAGGCTCTTTGGTTGTGGCTAAAGGTTTTAGAGGTTCAGGTTTGTATTGGCTACAGACTACTATCCCTACAGAACTTGTGAATGCAGTTGAAAGTGATAGTTCAACAGAATTATGGCACAAGAGATTGAGTCACATCAGTGAAAAGGGTCTGAATATTCTAACTAAGAAGAATTTGCTTTCTGGTTTGCAAGGTGGAGAGTTAGACACTTGTGAGCATTGTTTGGCCAGAAAACAGAAACGGGTCTCCTTTAAACATCATCCTCCTTCTAGAAAAGAAGAGTTGTTAAAGCTAGTACACTCAGATGTATGTAGTCCTTTGAAGGATAAGTCACTTGGTGGTGCACAGTACTTTGTGACTTTTATTGATGATCACTCAAGAAAGCTTTGGGTTCGTGTGTTAAAGTCAAAGGATCAGGTACTCGGTGCATTTAGAGAATTTCACACTTATGCTGAGAGAGAAACAGGTAAAAAGTTGAAATGTGTTCGTACTGATAATGGAGGTGAATATTGTGGGCCATTTGATTCTTATTGTCGAGAGCATGGTATCAGACATCAGAAGACACCTCCCAAGACTCCATAGTTGAATGGCTTGGCAGAAAGGATGAACAGAACTTTGATGGAGAGAGTTAGATGTGTGCTTTCAGATGCAAAACTACCTAATTCCTTTTGGGGTGAGGCATTGTATGCAGTTGCACATGTCATCAATCTTACTCCTACCGTTCCTTTGTATAATGATGTTCCTGATAGTTTTTGGTACGGTAAGAAGCCTTTTTATGATCATCTACGGGTATTTGGGTGCAAATGTTTTGTTCATGTTCCTAAAGATGAAAGGTCCAAGCTAGATGCCAAGACAATACAATGTATCTTCATTGGCTATGGTCAAGATGAGTTTGGCTATAGGTTATGATCCTATTGAGAAGAAAGTTTACAGAAGCCGTGATGTGGTCTTTATTGAATATCAAACTTCTGAAGATATTGGTAAAGTGGAGAAATCAAAACCTCAGAATAACATCTTGGTTGATGTAGATCCAGTTTCGTCAGCTTCAACACCTGTTGCAGTTGATGTTAGAAATCAAGTTGATCTTCAGGATAATACTGAAGAGGCAGATGAGGTTGATATTCCTGTAGATGATGCAACTGATGATCAGTATGAGACACTTGAGGGACAACAAGAGGCTCCAGTCAGAAGGTCTACCAGAAATCATATTCCATCTACAAGGTATTCTCCTAGTGAGTATGTATTGTTGACAGATGTAGATGAGCCAGAATACTACCAAGAAGCTGTTGAGAGTGAGGAAAAGACAAAATGGATTATTGCTGTGAAAGATGAAATGCAATCCTTATATGATAATGATACTTTTGAACTGGTGAAGCTTCCTAAAGATAGAAAAGCCTTGAAGAATAGGTGGATCTATAAGGTGAAGCATGAAGAGAATTCATCATCCCCACGGTATAAAGCGAGATTAGTTGTCAAGGGCTTTAGTTAGAGAAGGGGGATTAATTTTGAAGAAATTTTCTCACCAGTGGTTAAGATGTCTTCCATTAGGGTTATCTTGGGTTTAGCTGCTACACTTGATTTAGAGATTGAGCAGATAGATGTGAAAACTGCATTTCTTCATGGTGACTTAGAGGAGGAAATTTATATGGAGCAGCCTGAAGGTTTTGTGGTGAAGGGCAAAGAAAATTATGTTTGCAAGTTGAAAAAGAGCTTATATGGTTTAAAACAAGCACCAAGGCAGTGGTATAAGAAGTTTGAGTCTGTTATGGTTCAGCAAGGCTACAAAAAGACTACTTCTGATCATTGTGTTTTTGTGCAAAGTTTTTCTGATAATGACTTTATCATTTTACTGTTGTATGTTGACGATATGCTTATTGTAGGTCCTAAGTCCTCCAGAATTATGAATTTTAAGAAAGACTTGAGCAAGTCTTTTTCTATGAAGGATTTGGGCCCGACAAAGCAGATTCTTGGCATAAAGGTCATTCGTGACAGAAGATGCAAGAAATTATGGCTTTCACAAGAGAAGTACATTGAGAAGGTACTACAATGGTTCAATATGGCTAAGGCTAAGGCTAAGGCTAAGGCTGTAAGTACACCTCTCCCTACATCTATTAGATTGAGTGTGAAGCAGTCTCCTTCCAATGAGCAAGAGAAAGAATTCATGCAAAAAGTTCCTTATGCATCTGCAGTAGGAAGTTTGATGTATGCTATGGTTTGTACTAGACCAGATATAGCTCTACAGTTGGTACAGTTAGTAGATTTCTTTCTAATCCAGGTAAGTAGCATTGGAATGCAGTTAAATGGATATTGAGATATCTCCGTGGTACTTTAGGTTTGAAGTTGTGTTTTGGGTCTGAAAAGCTAATGCTTTGTGGTTACACTGATTCTGATATGGCTGGGGATATGGATTCTAGAAAGTCTACTTCTGGGTACTTGATTACATTTGCAGGGGGAGCTGTGGCATGGCAATCCTGGTTGCAGAAATGTATTGCTTTATCTACTACAGAGGCTGAGTTAATTGCAGCTACTGAAGCATGCAAGGAGTTGCTATGGATGAAAAAGTTTGTGAATGAGCTTGGCTTTACTCAGGAAAGGTATCTTTTATTTTGCGATAGCCAGAGTGCTATTCATCTTGGTAAGAATCCAACTTTTCATGGTAGATCTAAACATATTAATGTGAGATATCATTGGATCCGTGATGTTTTGGATTCTAAGTCAGTTGAGCTTGAGAAGATTCATACGGATGATAATGGTGCTGATATGTGCACAAAGTCTCTACCAAGAATGAAGTTTGAAGTATGCCGTTTGAGTACCGGTTTGGTCACCTCTTCCACATAGTCGAGAAGGGGGAGAATTGTTGGGTTTGAGTTCCCTTCCTATGTGGTAAAAGCCCATACTTTGAAGTCCATTAAACTAATTATTATTTTACAATTTTGCCCCTCAACTAACAGCCATATTTATGATATTTTTGGCTACTATTTGATTGATTCACACATTCAAAACCGTGTGAGAAAAACAGAAAAGAAGAGGAGAGGAGAGGGATTTTTTCTGCACAGCCCCATCCAGCACCAGCCTTTGTGTTCTGGAGATTCCCGGAGTTCCAACCGTTGGATGTCACGCCCGACTCTAATCACCAGAGTCTAATTATCCGCTTTAGATTAAGCCAAATCCTCCATAGAAGATTGGCAAGACCCGCACGGTTTTGTCCCGTAGGTGAAATGGGAAACTTCCTAGGAGGTCACCCATCCTAGAATTTCTGTTAAGCGAGCATGCTTAACCCTGGAGCTCTTCCAACTCTCCAGTCATTCCACCAAAAGGCGCCTCTAATGATTAGTTTCCCCCTTTTCGATATATGATTCGATTTATTCCTGTGTCCCGCATTCCACTACCCTAGCTAGCCTGCCATCCTAGAAGCTAGCTAGGAGCTTCGCTTTACTCGCCCTTTTAGGATCGCTTTGCTGAGTTGGGATGTCATAGGCCCACCAGCTTTCGCATAGTTCATCCTCGAACCATACATCTACTGGAGGGAGTCCGGCTCTGATACCAACTGTCACGCCCGACTCTAATCACTAGAGGAATTGTCCGCTTTAGATCAAGCCAAATCCCCCATACAAGATTGGCAAGACCCGCACGGTTTTGTCCCGTAGGTGAAATGGGAAACTTCCAAGGAGGTCACCCATCCTAGGATTTCTGTTAAGTGATAAGTGTAAATTTTATAGTATTTTTAATATAGTTTTTATTAGAATTTTAGTAAGTTTTTACTTCTTTAATTTAATTTTAAATCACTTTTAGTATAATTGTGTTTAAAAGCTTCCTTGGTCTTTAATCCGCTTGATCTAAGAGAAAATTGCAGAAATTTGGCGCAGAAAAGAACTTTAGAATGCAAGGCACTCAGCTTCTAGCACGCCCAGCCCGTGCTGGAAGGCACGCCCGTGCTAGAAGCCAAGTAAACCAAAGGAGAGACAGAAGAGAGCACGGCCAGGGTGTGTCAAAAGGCACGGCCGTGCTACAATGGGACCAGGGCGTGTCAAGCATAGCACGCCCATGGCAACTCTAGACAGACTTCCAGAGAAGAGCACGCCCTGCCTGTGCTCTGTAGCACACCCGTGCCTCAGTACTTCACTAGCCCGTGCTACCTAGCACGCCCCGTGCTTCACTAGCCAGACCTCCAGACTACAGCACGCCCAGCCCGTGCCATGTAGCACGCCCGTGCTGCCCAGGCGGAACCAGCGTGAATTTAACATGCAAATCAAGCCTTTCTCACATGGGCCGACTTCAGGGAGTTTCCTAAACACACTAAACAAGACCTGGACCTATTCTTGAAGAAAAAGGAGTCCTAATCAAGAAGAAATCAAGAGCCTAAACAGTTATGATCTCCTATAAAGGATTTTGTGCTAAATAAGGATTCTATTTTCCTAAAAGGAGTCAGACTTGCCTTCAGGATCTCTATATAAAGGGAGGAACTTCTCATAGTAGGGGATCTCATTTTTTTTGTGCAACACTTTACATAATTCTCTTCTTCTCAAAGATTTCAAGCTTCAAATAATTGTGCTAAGATTCAAGGAAGCCATCAACATAGTTGTGATACAGTTTTTATTCTAAACTCTTCATCTTGTTTCTTTCTTTATTATTGTCTTTAAATATAATGAATGATTCAATTATGATTGAGCTTAATTTAATTACTATGTCTAGCTAAACTTTTATACTAGGAATTTGATGTAATTTAATTCGATTCTAGCTTATAATATTAGATTTATTTTTCTTTGTTCTTGTTATAACTTATTATTGTGCTTAAGGCTTCCGGGCAGAAAAATTCCCCTGGATTGAATTATTTCAATAATCACATTCGGGAGAAGGGTTATTGATATGAACAAGGTAATAATTTACTTGAGAATAATAACTTGATGTGGAAATTATATGGTTTGACTCAAGGGGGGTTTTCATAAGTTAATAAAGTATTAAGTTGTGAATTCATAAAACAACCATAAAACCTAATGATCTGATTCATGTTTAATTTCACTATTAAGATAGGTGATTAAATTGAATTAGAATAGCTAACAATAAATCGGGAGAGCTTGTTAGTAACCTTAGGGTTGTTTTCTCCTACTTGAACAATTAAACTTGATTAATGAACTAATAGAATAAGCTGGATAGAATTAAATGAAATCAAATTCCCTAGTAGCTTAATCCTCTGATTTCTTTTCACCTAAATTTTGTGTTTGATCTCTTTTACTTTGAATTTTATTTACTTTACAGCGAATTCCTTTTATCATCGTCTAAATAATAATAGGTTAACATAATTTTGGTAATTGATAAACAATCCCTGTGGATACGATACTTTCTTACTCTATATTACTTGTTGCGATTTCGTACACTTGCGAAAAATGCTGACAAGTTTTTGGCGCTGTTGCCGGGGATTGGCATATCAATATCAATACGAATTACCCTGTTGTTAATTTAGACACTCTTTTTATTTTTATTAATTTTCTCCTAAGAATTATTCCAGGTGTTTTATGCAAAGAAGATCGAGAAGGACTGAACCTCTAGTCTTTGATCCGGAAATTGAGCGAACTTGTCATAGGCACAACGCTGCAAAAAAAACACGGGAAATAAAACCCGAACAAGAAGCAAACATGGCCAACGAAAACGAAAACATAAACGAAAACATAGTTGGACCACCACTTCAACATTCGGTCCGTACCTTGAGAGATTATACCACACCTAATTTGAATGGGACAACCTCAAGTATTACTAGACCTAGGGTAGAATCCAATAACTTTGAAATTAAACCCGTAATCATCCAAATGCTCTCTACCTCGATCCAGTATGGGGGTTTGCCTAGTGAAGATCCTAATGCTCACATCACCAATTTTTTGGAAATTTGTGACACATTCAAACAAAATGGTGTTTCTGAAGATGCAATCAAATTAAGACTTTTTCCATTTACTCTTAGGGATAAAGCAAGATCCTAGTTACAATCGTGTCCCGCTGGGAGTTTTACTACATGGGATGAATTAGCTCAAAAATTCTTAGCTAAATTCTTTCCATCCTCCAAAACCACCAAGTTGCGCAATGAGATAATGACATTTGCTCATCATGATCAAGAGAGCTTGTATGAAGCTTGGGAAAGATTCAAGGACTTGTTAAGAAAGTGCCCCCATCACAGTTTGCCCAAGAGGTTACAGGTACAAACTTTCTATAATGCATTATCTCCTAACATCAAAATTACCTTAGATGCAGCTGCAGGTGGATCCTTTGAAAAGAAAGGAATTGATGAAGCATATGAATTGATAGAGGAAATGGCAAGCAACAGCCACTACCAAAACAGTACCGAAAGGAGAAGAACTGCAGGAGTCTATGAAATAGACGCCATTACAGCACTTAATGCCAAGGTAGATAACATGGTAAGGAAATTGGACATGTTAACTAACTAATCCTGTAAATTCTGTCATGCAAATTTGTGATAGGTGCAATGGACAACATGGAATTGGAGAATGTGTCATGGACTCTTTAAATCCACAAACTCTGGACCAAGTGAACTATGTGATGAATCAAGGAAGAAAGAATTACCCTTATTCAAATTCATATGACAACAGGTTAAGGAACCATCCTAACCTATCCTATGGTAATCCTAACAATGCCTTGAATGCACCACCTGGTTTCCATCCTCCGGAAAAGAAATCTCATGACGACCTCCTCACTGCTCTTTCCAAATCACACAAGGAGTTCATGAATGAAACCAGAGAAAACCATAAAATCCAGCAGGCCGCAATAAGGAATTTGGAAATTCAGTTGGGGCAATTTGCAAACATGATGGCATCTCGACCTCAAGGTACGTTACCTAGCAATACTGAAAAGAATCCAAAAGAACAAGTGCAGGCTATTACCTTGAGGAGTGGCAAACAATTAGATGAACCACCAAGGAAAGAAAAGGAAGAAAAAGAACAGCCAAAGGTGCCTATCATTGACTTGGAGGAAAAAGAAAAGGTAAAACCATATGTTCCCCCTGTACCCTTTCCACAAAGATTAAAGAAAGCACAAGATGACAAGAGCTTCCTCAAGTTCCTGGATGTGTTTAAGAAGCTTCAAATCAATATTCCTTTTGCTGAAGCTCTTGCACAAATGCTTAGCTATGCTAAATTCCTAAAAGATATCTTGAGCAAGAAACGAAGAATTGATGATCAAGAAACGGTAATGTTAACCGAGGAGTGCAGTGCGATTATCCAAAACAAACTGCCTCCAAAGTTAAAAGATCCAGGAAGTTTTTCTATCCCTTGTAACATTGGTAATCTTGACTTTGAAAAAGCTTTGGCAGATTTGGGTGCTAGCATCAATCTTATGTCCTATGAAGTTTTTAAGATGCTAGGTATGGGAGAACTCAAGCCAACAAGGATGTCTTTGCAACTAGCAGATCGTTCAATTAAATATCCTAGAGGGATTGTCGAAGACGTACTTGTGAAGGTAGGTACATTCATCTTTCCTGTTGATTTTGTTATTCTTGACATTGATGAGGACAGGGAAGGATCTCTAATCCTTGGAAGACCTTTTCTTGCAACTGCAAGAGCATTGATAGATGTCTATGAGGGTAAGTTGACTCTTAGAGTTGGACAGGAAGAGATTGTATTTGATGTACTTAAATATTGTAAACTCCCTATGGATCATGGAGACTGTTTTAGAATTGACGTAGTCGATGAATGTGTGGAGACCACTTTGCATGTTGAAAATAATGAGTCAAGCATCTTGAATGAAAAAGAAAAGGAACTTCCTAAGCATGAACTGAAACAACTTCCACCTCATTTAAAACATGCATTTCTAGGTGAGAACCATTCTTTTCCTGTTATTATTTCTTCTCATTTAACGCTTGATCAAGAGGAAAGGTTGTTGCAGGTTTTACAAAGGCACAAGAAAGCATTAGGATGGTCTATCTCAGATCTACAAGGAATAAGCCCAAGTGTGTGCATGCATAAAATCTTAATGGAAGAAAACTACAAACCTTCAATCGAGCACCAAAGGCGACTGAATCCTAACATGAAGGAGGTAGTTAAGGCTGAAATTATTAAACTCTTAGATGCCGGCATCATTTATCCAATTTCAGACAGTAATTGGGTAAGTCCTGTCCAAGTTGTTCTAAAGAAGGGAGGTATGACTGTTATTTTTAATGAAAACAATGAATTAATCCCCACAAGAACAGTCACAGGTTGGCGTGTGTGTATAGATTATAGAAAATTAAATAAAGCAACACGCAAAGATCACTTTCCCCTTCCCTTTATTGATCAAATGCTTGATAGGCTTGCAGGATATCCTTTTTATTGTTTCTTAGATGGCTATTCAGGGTACTTCCAAATACCTATAGCCCCTGAAGACCAAGAGAAAACTACATTCACTTGTCCTTATGGCACTTTTGCCTATAGGAGAATGCCTTTTGGGCTATGCAATGCCCCTTCAACCTTCCAAAGGTGCATGATATCCATCTTTTCTGATATGGTGGAAAAATTTATTGAAATATTCATGGATGATTTTTCTGTATTTGGTTCTTCCTTCGATGCATGCCTTCATAATTTATCTTTAGTGATGCAACGATGTGAAGATACTAACCTTGTGTTAAATTGGGAAAAACGTCACTTCATGGTTAGTGAAGGTATTGTCCTAGGGCATAAAATCTCTCAAAAGGGGATTGAAGTAGACAAGGCAAAAATTGAGGTAATTGAAAAACTACCTCCCCCTAACACAGTGAAGGGCATAAGAAGTTTTCTTGGGCATGCAGGGTTTTACAGGAGATTCATAAAGGATTTCTCAAAAATTACTAAACCTCTTTGCAATTTATTAGTTAAAGATGTACCTTTTGATTTTGACAAAGAATGTTTAGATGCTTTCAACAGGTTGAAGAAGGAGTTAATCTCAGCCCCGATCATCACTACACCAGACTGGACTTTGCCCTTTGAACTCATGTGTGATGCTAGTGATCATGCTGTAGGAGCTGTTCTTGGACAAAGAAAAGACAAGAAATTGCATGTTATCTATTATGCAAGTCGCACATTGAATGATGCACAATTAAAATATGCAACTACGGAAAAAGAACTGCTAGCTATTGTTTTTGCTTTTGACAAATTCAGGGCATATCTAATTGGAGCTAAAACAATAGTCTACACAGATCACTCCGCCATCAAATACTTGCTGGAAAAGAAAGATGCAAAGCCAAGACTCATTCGTTGGGTACTTCTATTGCAAGAGTTTGACCTAGAAATTCGCGACAAAAAGGGGACCGAGAACCTCGTTGCTGACCATCTTTCCAGGCTTGAATTGGGGGAAGGAGACACAAGCGAGCTACAAATCAATGAAAGCTTTCCTCATGAGCAACTTCTTCTAGTGGCAAACGCTCAAACCCCCTGGTACGCTGACATTGTTAATTATCTTGTTTGCAAAATTCCTCCTCCCAATTTTTCTTACCAACAAAGAAAAAAATTTTTTCATGATATCAAATTCTACTATTGGGAGGAGCCATTTTTGTTCAAGTATTGTAGTGATCAGCTCTTCAGGAGATGTATACCGGAAACTGAAATAGAAAGTGTCCTTAAATTCTGCCATTCAATGGAATGTGGAGGCCACTTTGGAGCAAACAAGACAGCTGCGCGTATACTAGAAAGTGATTTGTATTGGCCTAATCTTTTTAAAGATGCTTATAACTATGTTCGTCTTTGTGATCGTTGTCAAAGGTTAGGTAACATTTCGAAGAGACATGAAATGCCCCTGAACAGCATCCTTGAAGTCGAAATCTTCGATGTATGGGGTCTGGACTTTATGGGACCTTTTCCACCATCATATTCAAATCAATACATTCTAGTGGCGGTGGATTATGTGTCAAAGTGGGCAGAAGCTGTTGCTCTTCCAAATAACGATGCCAAAAGTGTGATGAGCTTCATTAAGAAAAACATTTTTACAAGGCATGGAACTCCCAGGGCGATAATCACGGACGGAGGTAAGCATTTTTGTAATAGATATTTAGACTCCCTTCTTGCAAAATATGGTGTCACTCATCGTGTAGGTACTCCATATCATCCTCAAACCAGTGGACAAGTAGAGGTCACTAACAGAGAAATCAAAAAGATCCTCGAAACCACTGTTGGACAATCGAGGAAGGATTGGTCCAAAAAGCTAGACGATGCTCTATGGGCCTACAGAACGGCATTCAAAACGCCTATAGGTATGTCTCCATATTGCATGGTGTATGGTAAGGCTTGTCATCTTCCTGTAGAGTTAGAACATAAGGCGTTTTGGGCCATTCAATTTTTTAACTTTAATGCAAAGGAGGTTGGTCAAAAGCGATTGCTACAGCTAAACATGATGGATGAAATGCGCCTTCACGCTTATGAAAATGCCAAAATATACAAAGATCGCACTAAACAATGGCATGATAAGCGCATTATCATGAGGGATCTAAAGGTAGGCCAGCAGGTGTTGCTCTATAACTCTAGACTTCGGTTATTTCCTGGTAAGTTGCGCTCTAGGTGGTCTGGACCATTCACAATCAAGGAAATCTTTCCTCATGGCGATATTGAAATAGTGGATGGTAAGTCGAATCGAAGTTTCAAGGTAAATGCTCAACGTTTGAGAAGCTATTATAATGAAACCTTTGAACCCATCAAGACTACAATTGGTCTTGCTTAGCTTAAATTAAGATAAGTGCGTCGAACTTAACGACGTTAAACAAAAGTGCTCATGGGAGACAACCCATCTATTTTTATTAAATTTTTGTCCATTTATTTATTTTTATTCCCTATTTTATTTGTCAAAATCCCAAATTTTCTCCATAAGTTTTCTTTTGTTTAGTTAAGAATTTTTGTAGGAAAAAGTGGAAATCCAGAACCAAGCACGCCCTAGCCGTGCTGGGTGGCACGCCCGTGCCATGAGAGGTGAAGCCAGCATGCCTCAGGCGTGCCCATCAGCACGCCCGTGCCATAGACAAGAGATTAACACACTTGAAGGTCAGAGGAGAGCACGCCCTAGCCGTGCTAAGTGGCACGCTCAAGTCGTGCTACGAAGCAAGTCTCAACAAAGAAAACGCCCAAGTCACGAGCGCGACATTCACAAGCGCGGGCGCGACAATTAGAAAAGAGAGTCAGAAGATTTGCAAAGAAAAGTCGCGAGCGCGACATTCATATACGCGGGCGCGAGCTGAAGTCGTGAGCGCGACATTCATATACGCGGGCGCGACAAGCAGATCTGAGTGTCAGAAGCAATTGGACCAAAAGACGCAAGAAGGCGCGAGGGCGATATTCATATGCGCGGGCGCGAGAAAGCACCTTTGAGAGGCAGAAAGTTTGCCAGCAAAATACGCGAGCGCGACTTTCATATGCGCGAGCGCGAAAAGAACTTGAGAGGCATGGACAAGCACGTCCCACGGCGTGCCAGATAGCACGCCCGTGCTATTCACAGACACTTTTCAATACGAGAGTCAGAGAAGAGCACGCCCAAGGCGTGCTTTTCAGCACGCCCGTGCCAGGTACGCCCTTTCTTTCATTTTGCAGGTCAGAGGAGAGCACGCCCAGGCCGTGCTTATCAGCACAGCCATGCCACGATCAGACACCCTCATTTATTTTCGCCCCTATTTAAAGAGCACGCCTCCAACCGCCCCACTGTCCATCTCGCACGCCCTAGCCGTCACCTCTTCTCTCTCAAACTTTCTCTCTTTTTCTCCTTTCTCTCTCAAATCCAACACCCTCCACACCAAATTTTCAAATAATCATCTCCAACCATGCCTCCTAGATACAAACGTAGCAGACCCGCATCCTCAGTTGCCGCTCGAAAACGCCCAACTGCGCGATCCACCACGGCTCCTCAACCTCCTTCACCTCCAGCAATTCCTTTCGACTTTGCCTCATCAGAACAACAAGAAAGGTACACAAAATTATCTCTTCGGCCTATTTTACCGAATCGATTCATTGATGAAGCTGCTTTAGCACAAGTGGGTCTTAGAGATATTGTGTTAGAACCTCTTAGGCGAATAGGGTGGGGACAGTTTCTTGAAATGAAGGACTTAGTTTATGCTCCATTAACTCTAGAATTCTTAAGTTCCTATTCATCTTTTATCCGGTTTTTGCCTACATCTCCACCAAGCAAAATTCGTTTTAGGCTTCTTAGCCAGGATTTTGAACTGTCTGTGAATGAGATTAGCCAAATTTTTGGATTCCCCACAGAAAATAGTCAAATTCAAATTTCTAGTGATTTTAGTGCACGCAATACTTGACAAGAATTTACCGGTGAAGTAAATTATAATCCTAGATATTCGAAAGCGTCAAAATTGAAAAAACCTTCCTTGCGGTATATTCATAAATTTTTGTCAAATACTATATTTGGAAGGAGTGAAAGTGATGGGTGTTAGGTTTGAATGAGCTATATTTTCTATGGGCAATTGAGAATGGAGTCTTGTTGAATGTTGGGTATTGGCTCTGCCAGAGATTTGCAAAGGTGGCTCGAACCGACAAAGGAGCTATAATGATGGGGTGTTTTGTAACCCGAATTGCTAGATATCTACAGGTTTGGAACCCGGCTAGGCCAATTTATGATAGTGTAGGAGGGGGGCGTGGTACCAGGCTGGATGTCGATGTTATGATTCATATGAAGTTGATTGAAAAAGTTGGGGATGCATATCGAGTAATAGGTGCCCCAGAGAATGATTCTGATGAGGAAGAAGCCGAGGCTGCAGGCGGTGCTGACATGGAGGAGGATATCCCTCCACCTTTTACTTCTTCTTTTGGTGCAGGTACATCGGGTGCTGGCCCATCGTTCCAAGGCACATCCAACATGTCAAATGATAAAGTCCTTGCAAGGATGATGTCTCGAATGGACCTCTTTGACACGCGCCTTAGCGGAATGGAAACAATGATCACAGACCGTTTCCAGTCCATTGAGATCATGAATGGCAGTCTTGATTCTAAGATGGAGACCATGCAAGGACAACTGCAGACCATCCTCCAGTTTCTGCAGCCACCCCCACCACCAGAAAATTGATGGATTTCTCTTTTCTTTTCTGTTTTTGTTTCTGTTTCTTTTGTTCTAATACATTGTCGTGGTTGTTTTCCCTTTTAACTTGTTTATTTGTTATGTGGATCTTTATAACCTCTTAGTAGTTTTTGTTCTTAATGTTTAGTTGCTCCTTTAGCTAAGACACTTTCCACCACCTTTCTATTGTATTATTCAATACAATGTTGGTAAGTTTTTCTTCTTCTCTCTTACTGCTTTTCTTCAAGTAATGAAATCAGTTTGGGGAATTTATACACATTGGGGACAATGTGATTGATTGAATTGGGGGAAGGGAATTTTAGCTAAAATTTTTGTTGTTTTTGCTTAACATGGTTGGAATGATTACAAGTAAGCTTGAAGATTCTCATGTCTAGTAATAAGTGTTAAACATAATTGATTCTCAATTCTAGCATATTTAAGTTTTGAATTTGAAATTTTGATTTAAATATGTTCATTGATCTAAATTATTTGTTTCTAGAGTTTTAAACACTGATTTTTATGAGAGTTATGATATATAGGTGTGTTTCACTCTAAAGTATTTTAAACCTTGGCATTCCTAGAACAAAACTTAGAAATCCCTTCGAGGCGAAAAATTTAAATGTTTACGTTTTGAAAGAGATGATTTAGGCAATTTTTTGTTGAAACCTATATTTAGCCTAGACCACCTAAATTAAAAATATGACTCTTGAAACCAACTTTGAAGCCTAAAAACCGTAAATTTTTCTTCTTCACCCTCAATAAACCAAGCCATTAAAACCAAAATTCAATTTTCCTACCCTAAGTACAAAGGATTGTATGATTGAAAGATTCGATTTTTAATTAGAATGTAGCAACAAAAGAGGGAGAATTCATCAAATAATACTAGCAAATAAAGAAAAGAAGAAAGAATCAAGAAAGAGGCACATGAAAAGCAATCAAAAGAATTCAAGAAAAATAGAAAAAAAAAAGGGCAAGGAAGAAAAGTGCCAAAATATTAAGAAAAGACCTTGTCCAAGATGCCTCTAGCTAGTAAGAAAATTTCAAAACAAAGACACTCCCTAGAACTAGAAAAAGTTTAATTAAAATAGAATCTTGAATGTTATACATCCTTTTGTACTCTTGTCTACATTTTATCCCTTTCTTTGATCAAGCAAAAGTTACACCAAGAAAGCCCCATTACAACCCAAAATAAAGACCTTCTGATCTTTTAATCGTATGCATTTATATCGTGGAGAAAGGATGACTAATTCTGCATATGGGAATGCCACTTTTGCTCTATAAATTGTCTTATTTTTAAATGCTTTAGATGATTCATGTCCTGTTTATCATAATTTGAATACGTATTAGTGTTGACAATCTCTTTAAACTTGTATTTTACTCAATGAACATGTTTTCTTCAAGAAATAAAAGACAAGCTTAAATGTGAATAGCATGGAGAACAATTGAGTCTATCCACTTATTTGCTAATCATGATATATTGAAAAGTTTATTGAGATCATCTTCAACCATGGTAAGCTAGTCATTTTCTTTTAGTTTTTTTTCTGCTTGAGGACAAGCAATGGTTTAAGTTTGGGGAATTTTGATAAGTGTAAATTTTATAGTATTTTTAATATAGTTTTTATTAGAATTTTAGTAAGTTTTTACTTCTTTAATTTAATTTTAAATCACTTTTAGTATAATTGTGTTTAAAAGCTTCCTTGGTCTTTAATCCGCTTGATCTAAGAGAAAATTGCAGAAATTTGGCGCAGAAAAGAACTTTAGAATGCAAGGCACTCAGCTTCTAGCACGCCCAGCCCGTGTTGGAAGGCACGCCCGTGCTAGAAGCCAAGTAAACCAAAGGAGAACAGAAGAGAGCACGGCCAAGGTGTGTCAAAAGGCACGGCCGTGCTACAATGGGACCAGGGCGTGTCAAGCATAGCACGCCCATGGCAACTCTAGACAGACTTCCAGAGAAGAGCACGCCCTGCCTGTGCTCTGTAGCACGCCCGTGCCTCAGTACTTCACTAGCCCGTGCTACCTAGCACGCCCCGTGCTTCACTAGCCAGACCTCCAGACTACAGCACGCCCAGCCCGTGCCATGTAGCACGCCCGTGCTGCCCAGGCGGAACCAGCGTGAATTTAACACGCAAATCAAGCCTTTCTCACATGGGCCGACTTCAGGGAGTTTCCTAAACACACTAAACAAGACCTGGACCTATTCTTGAAGAAAAAGGAGTCCTAATCAAGAAGAAATCAAGAGCCTAAACAGTTATGATCTCCTATAAAGGATTTTGTGCTAAATAAGGATTCTATTTTTCTAAAAGGAGTCAGACTTGCCTTCAGGATCTCTATATAAAGGGAGGAACTTCTCATAGTAGGGGATCTCGTTTTTTTTGTGCAACACTTTACATAATTCTCTTCTTCTCAAAGATTTCAAGCTTCAAATAATTGTGCTAAGATTCAAGGAAGCCATCAACATAGTTGTGATACAGTTTTTATTCTAAACTCTTCATCTTGTTTCTTTCTTTATTATTGTCTTTAAATATAATGAATGATTCAAGTATGATTGAGCTTAATTTAATTACTATGTCTAGCTAAACTTTTATACTAGGGATTTGATGTAATTTAATTCGATTCCAGCTTATAATATTAGATTTATTTTTCTTTGTTCTTGTTATAACTTATTATTGTGCTTAAGGCTTCCGGGCAGAAAAATTCCCCTGGATTGAATTATTTCAATAATCACATTCGGGAGAAGGGTTATTGATATGAACAAGGTAATAATTTACTTGAGAATAATAATTTGATGTGGAAACTATATGGTTTGACTCAAGGGGGGTTTTCATAAGTTAATAAAGTATTAAGTTGTGAATTCATAAAACAACCATAAAACCTAATGGTCTGATTCATGTTTAATTTCACTATTAAGATAGGTGATTAAATTGAATTAGAATAGCTAACAATAAATCGGGAGAGCTTGTTAGTAACCTTAGGGTTGTTTTCTCCTACTTGAACAATTAAACTTGATTAATGAACTAATAGAATAAGCTGGATAGAATTAAAAGAAATCAAATTCCCTAGTAGCTTAATCCCCTGATTTCTTTTCACCTAAATTTTGTGTTTGATCTCTTTTACTTTGAATTTTATTTACTTTACAGCGAATTCCTTTTATCATCGTCTAAATAATAATAAGTTAACATAATTTTGGTAATTGATAAACAATCCCTGTGGATACGATACTTTCTTACTCTATATTACTTGTTGCGATTTCGTACACTTGCGAAAAACGCTGACATTAAGCGAGCACGCTTAACCCTGGAGTTCTTCCAACTCTCCAGCCATTCAACCTAAAGGCGCCTCTAATGATTAGTTTTCCCCTTTTCGATATATGATTCGATTCATTCCTGTGTCCCGCTTTCCACTACCCTAGCTAGCCTAGCATCCTAGAAGCTAGCCAGGAGCTTCGCTCTATGTTGCGTCTCTTTTGAGTTCCCGCAAGTATACGGATCGCAACGTAGTAATAAAAAGATCGATCCCACGAGGAACGGGTTATGTCCACTTTACTACTCATCCTTAACACTTATGTTTACAGCAATAAAAGATAAAATGATTAAACTACAATCCTATTTAAAGTATAATTAAATATACTACTTAATTCTATAGATAAAGATATAGTAGAATACTTAGAAGAATTGATCATGCATTAGATTTTCTTTTTCTAAAGCAAAGCGTGTAACATGCAATAAACGATTCTTTAATCACATATGGTAAAGTATAATTCAACCTCTCGGTACAGAATTACTCTATTTATTATATGTATCTCTACATACAACAAATGCCTTATTTTGTTAAATATTAAACCTAGATCTTATTCTTTGATTATTTCAATAAGTTAGACTTAACTTTGACAAACTAAGTTAAAGATTCACATGCAAACCCAACTAAATGAATTCTATCTCTTTGATCCTTACTGAATTATTTCTTTTTGAGAATATAATTAAGTAAGCTTGATTAAACAAAGACCAAAAGATAAATTAAAGAAACTTTTATTGAATGAAACCAAATAATATTGTTGCTTTGCATAGAACATTATGAAGCACAACATGCAAAAAGTCTTTAATAAAACAAGAGAAAGATAGAAGTAATCAAACTCAAGCCTCCAGAGGGCGTCACACCTCGAGGAACTCCTGGATGTTCTTTGCACGAACAATAATAAGTGACTCTCGTCATCTTATTTCTAAGTACTACTTTATTATTTTCTACTGTATTATAATACTACATTTTTCCTATTACATGATGCATATTGCATAATGCATATTGCATTACACATATAACATTTTTTTGCATGCATTTTTTCCTTTTGATTTGGATTACAATTTATAGAAGAGGAAGAGGGTGTTGGTTATGATGATGATTGGTTGGCCAAAAGGTGCTTTAGATGACTCCTCTTGGGAAAAGTCCCGACCTATGCATGGAAGGACATGTTTTTCTGATGAAAAGACAGCAATTACTCTCCTGGAAACACGATTCGCGCTCGCGCTTGTAAAGGTCGCGCTCGCAACTTCTGCTCCAAATGCTTCTGCCTCTCAAAAGTGATTTACGTGCTCGCGCAGATGGAAGTCGCGCTCCCGCATTTCGCTGGCAAACCTTCTGACTCTCAGTCCTGCTTTTCTGGGTGTAGGTTGCGCGCGCGACTTCTTTTGGTTTTCGCGACTGGCCTATTTCTTTTCCAACGCGACCTCCTTCGCATCGCGAAGTCTGCTGAGAAATTTTCTTCCATTTTTATCAACTTTTTGATCCTCTTTTCTATATAAAGCAAGCCTTTTTATTCCTTTGCTCAAATTGTGTTCCTATAATCACTTTGAAACAAAACAATACGAACAAACGTAAAATATATTAAAACATCATGCATTCATGCAATTTTATATGAAAATAACATAATAAAATTTGTCTGCTTTGCGAGGCTATCAATTCCCCCACACTTAGCTCTTTGCTTGTCCCTAAGCAAAAACATTCATCTTTCTTTTGAACTCATGTTGATCATGTTTATTTTTACTTGTTGATTTAGACTTCTTAAGTAATTTACCAAAGATAAGAGATTGATGTATTTATGAACTAAGTAGTGTAAATGAATATGACATGTAAAATTTTCAATATAGCAAACAAAAATCTAAAGTATAAGAAATCTAGTCATTTAAAATATGAGATAGGCAATCCTCCATCCTTAGAATGCAAAATAGGAAGTACTTAAGATAGCACATATGCATTGTTTTTTATCTCAAGGCATTTTTAGGTAATCTATTTTCCATCTCACTAAGTGGTTGCATTTTATGCTCCATACCACTTCACTGTTTATATATTTTTTTCTTTTGTGGTTGCATTTTATGCTCCATACCACATTTTTCTTTTGCTACCAAATTTTTTTTTTTTTTTTTTTTAGATATGTGGGAATGTAAATGGTAAGTGGTTGCATTTTATGCTCCATACCACTTTGCTTTGGAACAGATTTTTCCGTTGTTCCCACTATCGTATATTTTTCTCTCTTGAAATACCTTCATCCTTTATTGACTTGAAACATACAAGTATTTAATTTCCCTTTTCTTCCTATTCTTCATTTAAGTTAGGATTCAAGCTTCTCTAAAACAAAAGATAATGTCTAGATAGTTAACTAAATATTAAAATTTGCTATTTGAAAATTTCAATATGTCATATGTAATATATTAATACTTAAGTTCATATAAGCATTTAAATCTCTTTAATCATGGTATATTATTCAAGACTTCTACTTCAACAAGCAAAATACAAACAAATCAACACGTAGAGACTAAAACATTGAACTAAGGCAAAGAAGTTGACTTTTTTAATTGTCACATTTTTTTTTTTTTTGAAATGAAATGAAGATGTAAGTCTCCCCCACACTTGAAGGCCAGTATGGGCTGGTGCGGTCCATACTCA
This sequence comes from Jatropha curcas, assembly GCF_041381405.1. Classification (NCBI taxonomy): domain Eukaryota; kingdom Viridiplantae; phylum Streptophyta; class Magnoliopsida; order Malpighiales; family Euphorbiaceae; genus Jatropha; species Jatropha curcas. Next base: position 24,246,876 of record NC_143161.1, read on the forward strand.
TTGCACGTTGTACAAGCGATCGCAGGGGCACGACATTAGCTCCAAAATCGTAAGATGGAATCTCGTAAGTTGAGAAACTAAATACAGGCAGAATCAATGAATCAGGGTCTATGTTCAGCCGGGGCATCGCAGGAATTTCGTCAACCATGGGTATCTCTCAAAGATGATGTTGAGTTTTTCAAATAATGAACAGATCACGAAGTCTTCATGACAAAATAAGTTATCCGAAGGATCAAAATGGTTTATCAACCATTGCAGTAATCCGAATTGAACCCGAATGTTTCGGTAGTAGCTTAGCCCATCAAGCTCGAATGGCGATAGTAAATCCCAATCCTTACGGCTAAGACTATGGAATAATACTTCAAATGTAGGCGCCAAGGACCGATCCATGGAAAATGGGGAAGAAACGAGAAGTGTGGAGGAGTTTTGAGTAAATGCTTCATTTGGAATAAGAGAGAAACTTTTGTAACGTGTAAAAGGCATTATGGTCTTTTATAAGAAAAGAATAAAAGGACAGGTCGACAACTGGCTGCCACTGTAGTACAAGTGGTGCACACCACTAGCTGTCAGTTAGCTAGAGAAAATCTTGTTCTGTTATTTTTCAATTCCCAAATCCAACAGGCAATGCCATAATCAGATATAAGGGGCAAATACACCAATATCACTCAAAAAACATATAAAGAAGTTGGCACTTGCCTCCTTGTAAATGAAAATAATCATTCTCTATAAAAATTCCCTAAACTGGATCCAAGTACAAAAAAGCAAGAATAAAAGAAAAAGAAAGACAAGGCGACATTAAGTTTGGGCAACCAACTCAAGACATGTTGGAAGCCATCTCCTCTGAATCCTCACTGCCAGATTCCTTGGTCTCTTCAACAATCACCGGCCTACGTCCAGATCTGCGACTCGCACGCCCGCCACGTTGCATCTCTCAACCTCGACCAGCAAGAGGCGCCATGTTAGCCCGCTGCGCACATTCATAAATATTAGTGATTACATTACATTCATACATGGCATATGCATCGCATGTTTTCTTTTGTTTGTTTATGCTTACAGATGCATGATCATCCGTGAGCCTCGCCACTACTAACTTCAAGCAATCTGTGACGCGGAACCCTATGGAAATTAATTCCAAGAACTCTATGACAAGATTTGGAATAGTTCAAAGATCAAACTAAACTCCCCCTCTATGGCACCCAAAGCTTAAGGAAGTAAGAACACCAATAATAGAGTAAAAGAATAAGATAAACGCCATAAATAAATTGATAAGTTTACCTTGATTCTTGATGCAATTAGAGGAAAGCAATCTCACAATCAGTCTAATCAAAGAACACGCCAAAAGCATGAACAAATCTGAAGATTTATTAATCCGTTGAATGATTTGTTTAACAACATAACAAAGCTATTTATACTAAATTTAAAAGGAACTGATCCTAAAAGGATTTAGAATAACTAATCTAAATCAACTAAGGATAAGGATAAGGATTAACTAATCTAAACCAGCTAAGGATAAGACTAACAAATCTTAACAAATGAAGGATAAGGAATAACTAATCCAAACTAACTAAGGATAAGGATTAATTAATCCAAACAAACTAAGGATAAAGATTAGCTAATCTAAACAAATTAAGGATAAAAATCCAAGGGTGGGCGAATTACTTGTGGCCCAACCCATTAACATTATTACAACTCAAAATTAACACACTTGGACTAACTAAATTTCGCTAGAGACAGACTCTAGCACGACCTGGGCGTGTCAACTAGCACGGGCGTGCTTCTTTCCTCAGCATATGCTTCAATTAATGTAAGAAACTTAGGTGTGCCTTTAAGTTCTACACAACACTTGTTGAGAGCAAGGTCATGGAGCTCTTGTGTAACTTGTTCTTGAATGCATAAGGACATGGTTGCTCCATATTTTTTTACACGACTTCTTATAATTGGTCCACTAGGAAGCACTAATGGATTTTCCATGTTGTTCTTCTTATTCCCTTGGACTCCATGGATGAGTGATGGTGGATCCGTATCAAGATGCCTCATATAGCTGGCACACCTCATTATAGTCATCAATCGACACCTGCGGAATAAGAAAAGGGTAGAGGCAGACAATAAGCAAGCGGAACAATAAAAGAAGACAAATATCAGAATAAAGGATAGAATTTACTCACATGGGTGCAACCGGGCGGTGACATCCGGTACAGACTCATAAGATGCATCTCTAGCATGCCCTGGGCAGGCTGACCTGTGCGGTCCAGAATAAAGGAAAACGAGGCACCTAGCCTATGCTCTGGCGTGCCGATAGTAACAGCCGTATCTGGAGCTCTGGGCTCGGGACCTCTCCACACGCGCTTGCTGCGCTGTTGTTGCTGCAAGAATAAGGCATAGTTTATGAATGGAAGACACTGGGGTAAAGCCAACAATAGAATTGCAAAAGGATAAACACTCACCTGTATTGGGACAATGCCTTGGCCTTTGTCTATCTCCTCCTCAGTGAAAGGATCAAACTCAATCAGAGGAGGGACATCAACTAGGAGCTGAGTCTGTGCAAATACAACATAAGTGCTGGGCACAAAGGCTACCAGGTGATCTATACCAGCTGACCCTCTCCGAGTAGCTGCAATGTCCTACGCCAGCTGGATGGATCTCATCGACAACATGTAGTACGGAACCCGTCAACGGCTAGCCACCTAAGCAGGGGCAACACACCACTGGCCACAGTTAAGTCATCTCGTTTTGCTTGTTGCGACACAATTCTCAGTAACACTCACACAAGCACACAGATCCACGAGTAATCAAATTCACACTCAAATATACACGAACTCTCACACAAATTCATGCATTTTTATATAGAATCACGTGACACATGTGCACGCATTTCTGGGCCTAATCATAAAATTTTTTAACCATCACCGGTCGAAGTGCCTCTTCCCCTGTATTACAAGAATTGTTTTGCAGGAACATCCTTGAGTGGAGCATCCCAAATTAAGCCATTTGAAGTGATGTCCCTCTCGAAGTGGAGTAGCCCAGTTTAAGCCATTCGAAGTGACACCCCTCCCGAAGTGGAGTGTCCAATTAAAGCCGCCAATAGGCGCAAGATAGCCGCAGAAGCTATCGACAATCACCATGGCGCAATCCATCCGCCTGTCAAATACCTTAATAGTATTGGGTCGATCGAAGTATCGCACCCATTCATCCATTGAAGTCGTCCGAAATGGCACACCCTGAAAGCCGTCCGTATAGCACATCTCATTCCACTTTTCATCAACCGGGTCAGTCGAAACATTGCACCCATTCATCCATTGAAACCGTTTCAATTGGCGCACCCCAAAAGTCGCCCCTGTGGCGCAACTCATTCCACTTTTCACTAATCGGTCGAAGTATCGCACCCATTCATCCATTGAAGCCTCCCATGTGGTTCACCTCGGAAGCTGCCCGTGTGGCACATCTCATTCTGCTTTTCACTAATTGGGTCGGTCAAAGTATCGCACCCATTCATCCATTGAAGCCGTCCTAGTGGCGGACCCCTGAAGCGGTCCTGTGTGGCGCATCCCATTACACCTCTCATCATCCGAAGGGCAACCTCCCAAAGTGGAGCATTCTCTATTCAAAGCCACCGACTAGCGCAAGATAGCCACAGAAGTTGCAAGATAGCCGTAGAAGTTGCCGGCAATCATTATGGCGCAATTCATCCACCTGTCAAATGTCGTAATGGTACCATAAGTCCCATCGGGCAGATTTTTAAATCCACATCAGCAAAGCCGCCAAAATGGCGCACTTCATCCATCAAGGTCCAGCGTGTCACGCAAACCAAGTAAGTACTTTCTTACTGACATGTCTACTTTACACTTTGATGACATTTTAATTGAAAAGCAACATATTATCAAAGTGGGAGCAAACTGTAGAAGCTTAAATTTTGCCCCTAAAAAAGGTACAGTGATGATACACCATTTTTCACATAAAATTGGATCAGGATTCCCGATCGCCTTGTTTTCAGACCGATGATCCATGGCTGAGATTATCTACGTGTTTAGCCATTTTTACTTTTTCAGGTTATCGGGCGTTTCATAATGAAACCGGGCCTGAGAAGCATTCCGGGCCCGCCCAGTGCACAGTCTCATTTTGCGAGTCACTCAGTCCAATTTTGTAAAGTGGGCCAGGTCCCATTGCGAGGCCTTACAGTGGCATTTTCGTCGCATCAGCCCTAAAATGGGGGCACCCGCCCTCATTTACTTTTAAATAGGCATTGAGGGATGTGCCATAAGGGAGGATTTTAGGGGAAAACTAGGAGAGACTCTTGTATTTTTAAAACTCAACCTTAAAATCCTGTCAACTTGTGTTTACCTTGGATTCAAGTTGAGATCTATCATTTAATAAATTATAAAAACCCCCTGCGATCAATCTAAAATCTTAGAAACACTAACTTTAGTCTAGAAACTCGGATCATTGAATTGAGGACCAAGGAGTTGGTTCTTCATCCATTTTTTATTTAATCTTCAAGGGAAACCATTAAAGATAGTTTCTGAGAACCTTTAATCTATCTTTTCATCTTTTTCTTTTCTTTTTCGGTGTTTAAAACACTTCCTTGGGTCTGGTTGTGAGGGAAACCTAGGATCAAACAAACAGGGGGTTCTGCACCTTTGTGGTGCGAGGCTAACAAGAGTGGCGTGCGCCACTTCCTAGTACCTCACGGCACTACTTACCCAAATCCCCTGTTTACACCCAATAAATACCAAAAGCCTTCCTGATCTGGGAATGGCCTTATGCCACTGCGTGTGGCGTATGCCATAGTCCCCTATGGCGCAAGGCCTTTCAATTCAAAGGCTTGAATGAATAAAAATCTAATAAATGTCTCGATTCAGAGGTCCAGTTGCCAAGCTCCAACCTTAAATGGTACGTAATGCGTATTAGGTCATATATGGATCATACAAACAAATAAAACAAGATTGAGAGTCATGAATGGTGGATTTTATCATCCTTATAGGATGAACATCAAGACCATGAGCTTCAATCTTGTTAAAACCTTTAAATTCTTGTTACCGGCTTTCACTTTACAAGCACTTTACTATTACTGTTCCTTAAATATTTCTGTCTTTTAATATTTTGCCCTATAGTTTAATGCTTTATGCTTATTATTGTACCAACTCGATTATTCATTAATCTTGCATTGCTAAATATTCATCATTATCATAATTATTGAATGATTGTGTGATATTTGCTTCTGTGAATGATTGTTATTATTTATGCTTGTTGTTTCCTTACGTTTGGGGTTGTGATGTAATTCTTATTGCAAAATGTAAAGGGTTCTTAATGGGATTCCTATTATTGCTTGTTGTAATAGTTAATTGGATTTGAAAATTTTGAAGGGTTTGAGGGTAGTTTATAATAATTAGGGTGGTTTATAACTCTTTTCTCCTCCCTCCCTTCTTTGTGGATGCTTTATGTTTCATGTTTATTGTGTTTCTATTAATTTGCTTGAATGACATGTTTTCCAAAAATCGCATTAGAACTATTTTACATCTCAATTAAGAGTTAATCTCATTATTAATCATTGTGAATCTTTGGACAATGAGGAGGTCACTCTAACCGGGTGAAATGAGTGCCTAACACCTTCCCATTTCGTACCTAACTCCCGACCCCGTCTTTGGTTTAAAACCAGGTTAATCGACTCTAAAAAATCGATTAACAAGAATTTCCTTAATAAGGGTGGCGAGTCCAAAATAAATAAAATCCTTACCAAAGGGAATCATTTTCCGAGGATTAAATGGGTTTAATAAAAGAAAACCATTTTGAAAATAAAATCAATCCCTTTAGATTCGGTTCTTTCAAATCACTTTTGGGAGAACCACACGTCCTCAGTAGCCTTGTTGAATTTATAATGCTATGTCTGGTTTGAGTTATGCATAGTAGGTAACTCTACTTTTAATGTTTCTCAGCTGAAGGGACATGTAAGATCTGAGATTCCTGTCTCAGCAGATCTTCCTGCTACTTTGGTTCATGACAATCTTGTATATTGAACCTTTGAAAATTTTGGATTCCTAGACAGTAGCGGACCAAACCAAATAGTTAGGAGAGGCCAAAAAATAATTTTACTAATTATAAGGAATAAAATTAAAATATTTTTTTTCAAAAATTTTTCACTCTAAAAACTTTTTTAGTTTGTGACCCCCTAAAACCTCTTGGTCGGTCTCTGATTGTAGATTCTTCCAATAGAGTTAAGAACAATTCCAAACAACTACTCAAGAGCAAACACAATAAATTTAGAGGAGGAATGTTTGGAGAGGACTTGTATTGATTATAACGATTGATGACAACTGTTGTATGAAGGTTACTTAAAAAGAATAAAAGAAGGACAAAACGGATTAAATACAGAAACTGAATAACAATAATATAAAGACAAAATGGTTGCAAGCAACCCCCAAAACTGATGCATGATGTAGAAATTCTGCCCCAAAATAATAGAATATTTTTCCAAAATATGCCCCCTTTCTCTCTTCAAAAGCTTTTTTAAATAGCCCGCCTCTTAACTAACTTAACTGACGTGGAATAATCTTTGCCCTATAATCTTTGTATCAGCGATCCTGCTACTGCCGCCTGTGGATTTGCTTCTTCTAAAATATACCATGAAGTGCCTAGGGCGTAAATTAGCTTGATCATCATTTCTATCACTACTACCCTCGTAGAAATGAGCCTCCTCAAGACTAAAACATGGAAACTGTCCCATGATATCATATTCATCCATCTAGGTTGCCTCACCTTCTATTTTACCCTTCCATTGAATTAATACTTGTTGTACCTGCTGCTAGCCTCTTGTTTAGTCCTACGCTTATAGACTTTCTTAAGCTCTAACAGGGAACCCTCTTGGTCATATAAACTATCAGGCAAAGAATCAACTATTGGGGCTCACTCTTGTCGCGATGACTGCAGCTGGTGAGGCTACAACTTCAAGAAAACTTTTTCGCCAGTAGAATATTGGACCTCCCTTTGATGCAATGCATATTTAAGCATCAATTGTTGAGCCTTATGCAAATTAAATTGCAATTGATGGATAATTTCATTTCTATCTTGAGAAAGAGTTTCAACCTGAGTTTCCCCTGGCAAGAATTGTTGTAAGGTGGGAGGTGGTTGCCCATAAACTACCTTGAATGGGTTAGTCCTAATAGCACCTTGGAAATTCGTATTATATCAAAACTAGGCCCAGCATAACCATTTTGACTAGGTTTTTGGTTGGTCAGAAGAAAAACACATCAAATAAGTCTCCAAACTCCTATTAAGAACCTCCGTTTGACTGTCAGTTTGAGGGTGATAGGCGGTACTAAATCTCAACTGAGTGCCTTAAAGCAAAAAGAGTTCAAATCCAGAACTGACTGTAAGAAAATGGGATCTCTATCACTTACCATAATGTTGGGAACCCCATGGAATCTAACCACCTCCCTAACAAATAAGTCAGCCATTTTGGCAGCCGTAAAAGGACGCCGAAGAGGTATGAAATGAGCATACTTTCTATAAGCGATCAACCATCACAAGTATACAATCAACACCATTTCATCTAGGCAAACAAGTGATGAAGTCAAATCATATGTCTTCCCATAACTTATTAGGAATTGGCAGAGACTGAAATAAACCAGCCGCAGATTGCATTCATATTTATGCTTTTGATAAATAATACAGGCTACCATAAACTTCTTTATCATATTCATCATTCCCAACCAATAGAAATTAGAAGGTTATCCTTTGATACATGCGATAAGCCCCTAAATGTCCCCCCACAAAGTGAAATTCAACTATGATACGTTGTATGTAGTGGGATGATGGAGGTAGGACCGACTCACCTAGAACAAACGCCCATGAATGAGCGAGTAGTGAATGTGAGATACTGATTGGGTGCTTAAATCGGTTATGATCTTAGAAAGGTGTGGGTCTTGTTCGATTTAGCATGAATTTCATCCAGCCCACCCACTAAGAGCTAAAGATAACATGGAGCTGCAAGTCCTCATCCTTGCGTGATGGAGCATTCGTAGTACGATTCGTCTTGTCTATCATATATTCAATTGTAAAGTCATATCCCACAAGCTTTATCATCCAATATTGCTATGTAGGGGTGGAAAATTCTTGATGAAGAAGATGGCAAAGGCTTCTATGATCAGTATGAATCATAAATCTACGCCCAATCAAATATGGGCTCCAATGCCTGATAGCGAAGACTAAGGCTATAAGCTCATTTTCATATGCAGAGCGAGCATTAGTTGCATCACTAGTAGCTTTACTAAAATATGCTATAGGTTTATTATTCTACATTAACACAGCTCCCACACTAGCCTTTGATGCATCTATCTCGACAATAAAAGGTTGTGAAAAATCCAACATAGCCAGAATAAGAGAAGAAATAATAGTCTTCTTTAAATTTTCAAAAGATACTTGAGCTCCGAAATCCCAAATAAATGTAGCAGCCTTCTTCAATAAGTTTGTTAGTAGCTAAGCTATCTTGCCATAATTTAGTATGAACCAACGGTAATAACCCGTGACCCCTAAAAAGCCGTAAACTACCTTTACTGATTCTGGTGTTGGCCACTACAAGATACTAGAAATCTTAGTTGGTTCCATCGCTACCCCTTGAGTTGAGGTGACATGCCTAAGATATTCCACGAAGAGTCTACCCAAAGAACACTTCTTCTCATTAAGGTATAATGAATTAGAGTGAAGGAGTTAGAAACTTCTCTTAAGTACTAGAAATGAGAGTCCCATGTCCTTCTATAAACCATAATGTTTAAAAAAAAAAAAAAAAAGAGCTCAAATCTCCTTAAGTGTGGCTAGAAAATGTCATTCATGACCGCTTAAAATATGGCTGGTGCATTTGTTAAACCAAACGACGTGACTAGAAATTCATAGTGGCTAGAGTTAGTCCGTAAGGCGGTCTTGTGTGTCTGGGTTGTAATCCGAATTTGGAAGAACCTTTGCTTAGGATCCAACTTAGAGAAATATATTGCCCCATGCAACTCATCAAGCAACTCTTGGATTACTGGAATTGGTTATTTGTGGGGAACTGTGACCTTGTTTAGCTGACAGTAATCAACACAAAATCGCTAACTTTCATCTTTCTTTTTAACCAAAAGTACTAAGCTAGAGAAGGGACTGAAGCTAGGTTTGATTACATTAGCAGAGAGCATGTCCTTCACTAGTTTCTCTATTTTGTCCTTTTGAAAATGGCCATAGCATAGGGCTTTATCGAGAGTGGCCCCTGGCCGAGGTGAAGTACTATCCAATGGTCTTGTGGGCGATGGGGAGAAAACTTTTCTATGTCTTGTAAAATAGCTGCAAAATTATCCTTTAATTGTTGCAATTGCTACTACTAGGTGGTGGAAAGAGAGTACTAGGTATCAAATAGGTTGACTTTTGGAGCCGTAACCAAAATCAAAGATGAAAATTACATATCTGGAATTTTATGAAGAGACTCGTAAGGTATATGGGACTTGGATAATGAGGGATCACCAACCATAGTAACCAGCTTATCCAAATAATGGAATGTCATTGTCAATTTTTGCCAATTAACTTGGAAATCACCCAAGGTTTCCAACCATGCAACTCCCAGTATAACGTTGACACTGCTCAAAGGAAAGACATAAAAATCGCCTAGTGACGATAACAGAATCCAATTCCAGTTGTAAGTAATGTATACCCACACGGTGGCCATTGCCTAAATGAACAAAGAATGGTGGAGTTTCCTCAACATGTAGGTGTAATATGGATACTAGTTGGTCGAAGATAAATTTCTTGCTAACTTCAATGTCAACCATCACAACCACAGGCTGTACCGCCACTATAACCATGAGTTTCATAGTGTTTGGACAAGAAATGCCACCCAAAGAGTATAAAGGAAGTTCCAGGTGAGGAAAATGTGCTTCATCAAGACCTAATGGAAGCAAATTAGATGGATCAAACTCCATTTCAACTAGTTGCCCATCAACATTAAGAATGTCATCTAGAGTTTCATCTTTACCGATAATTAAATCCCTAAGGGATTTATTGGAGCACTCATGGAGAGGAGTATAGGGCTGCTTACACCTGAAACAAAGCCCTCTAGTGTGTAATTGATGGTAATCATGGTGAGAGTCGTGGTGGACGCCACTATTTCTAGGTGGTGGAGCATTGGGTTTGTAAGTAGGGGCTAGTAGTGGTAAAGAGTGGTGATTGATTTCTAGTGGTCAAGTTGAGTATGTGTTATGGGTAAGGAAATGGGTGTTGGGTCGGGTAGTAGCTTAGAGCAGTGCTTCGACCTGAAGTTTGTGGGCTTAGCCTAGAGTGTTGGTTATCATTAGAATTGCCATAATTGGAACAATGATACACTTACCTTCTCCCTCCCTTTCTTCACATAAAATTAAAATTGAAAAAAAAAATAAAATTAGGGTTTTTGAGTCGCTTTCCCATGGCATCTCACGACCATCTTTAAGATGTAAGTTCTTACGACTTCTAGAGTTTCATCTTTACCGATAATCAAATCCCTAAGGGATTTATTAAAGCACTCATGGAGAGGAGTGTAAGGCTACTTACACCTGAAACAAAGCCCTCTAGTGTGTTATTCATGGTAGTCATGATGAGAGTAATGGCGGACGCCACTATTTTTAGGTGGTGGGGCATTAGGTTTATAAGGAGGGCCTGGTAATGGTAAAGCGTGGTGATTGATTTTTGGTGGTCGAGTTGGGGATGTGTTGTGGATAAGGAAATGGGTGTTCGGTCAGGCAGTAGCTTGGAGCAGTGCTTGGGCTTGAAGTTTATGGGCCTAGCCCAAAGTGTTAGTTATTAGTAGAATCGCCGGAATTGAAATGATGATACACTTACCTTCTCCCTCCCTTTCTTCACACAAAATTAAAATTGGAAAAAAAAAATTAGGGTTTTTTGGCCTCGCTTTCCCGTGGCATCTCACAACCATCTTTATGATGTAAGTTCTTAGGATGATGATTTTGGTGGTGATTTTCCCGTAATCTTTTATCTAATTCTCTCTTTTTTTTCTCAATAATCACACAGCTCGATAATGCTTATGCGATGAAAGATCTCGCACAAACTCAATGCCTCTGCCATGCAAGGATTGTGAACTCTAGCTAAGATATCGTAGGGACATCCAACAAAGGACGAAGGAATGATCTGAATCTCTAACAACAGCTCCAATGCCAATAAGCAAAATAGATGAACCAATATTACATTTTATATAACCAAGAAGAACAGAAGCTTTTCACTTGCAACACTGAATGTCATTAGAACTGACCCTTATATGAATGTCATTACAAGGGATCTCTTAACTATAGATACATCTGTTAACAAAGTGGGAAAAGTTTTTTTTAAATAAAGTTACCTCTCAAATCAAAAATTGAACCAATCAAATGCAAATTGAACTTGCATGATTACTTCATTTATTCCCAGTAAATAAATTATAAAATTGCAACCTCGATAAATTCAGTCCACGACCGTGCATATACAGCAAATTTGGAAGTCTATAAAGATTGGAATAAAAAGCTGAATCGTACTAAATTAAAATTGCCATATAATCTCTATAATTTAGTGAAATTTTAATGGAAATTTTGGGTCCAAATCAGTCGCAAATATCAATAGACTTTGTATTGGAATCCTGATTCAATAAATCTGAAAATGGGACTATTAAAAGAATTTTTTTCATTTTAAGGTAATATTTTTTTTCCCTTTGTATGCACATGTGTTTTTACATTCCGACCATATAATATTTTGATACAATACTATTAGTAATAGCAATTTCAAAACTCTCACTTTCTATAAAATACTGTATAAAAAGGTATAATAAAATAAAATATAATTTCATTTAAAATTTATTTATAAACTAACCATATTTTTTCATGAAAATATTAAACGAGTCAAGTTCGAAATTGTTTATAACCCAAATGAATAAAAATTAGATTAAACTCAAGTATGGTTGTTTTTAAGGGATTGAATTTGAGCTCTACCATGTAAGAACAATAATTGTGTGAATAAGAAAAAAAAATACAAATTTCATTTTTGAACAAATTCATTGTTGATTCATATGATGTTTTACCTTAAACAATTATATATTTGCAAAGACATTAGCTTATCAATTATTTTAATAACTTGATAATATTATTAAAATATACCTTTTCTAATTAATAATATATGCATGTTATTAAATAAACATTAAGATTTTGGAGTAAATTAATTATCCTATTTATGAAAAAATGCACCACAACCAATTAAATTTCTAAAACACGTTTGCAACCAGATTTTCTTGACTTGACTCTCACTCCCTTCTTAATTGCTATCTTGATTGTCATTGCGATGGCTATTACAGTCATCGGTCAGATGCCATGGGTTCAGGAAGATAGTTGTCATACCTGTTAGCTGCCATGTGTTTTGGGACTAAGAGGGTTGGAAGTGTCTACCTATACAAAAAACCAATAATAAAATTAAATTTATCGCAAAATGTTGTTTCGTTTTTTTTATCGGTCTGTTGTAGATTTTAATTAAATTCAAACCAAAATCTAAACATAATACATTATTGATAGATCTTATTTTTATAGTATTTTTAATATAATTTTTATTAGAATTTTTAGTGTTTTAATTACTTTAATTAGTTTTTATTTAGATTTATTTATGTTTTTAATTAAGTTTCCTTTATTCTTGATAAGCTTGATTTGAAGGGTTTTTAACAGGAAAAATAGCCAAAATTTGTATCAAAGGAGGTTGGAGTTGAAATATGGAGATAAAATTTCAACATGGCAAAGTCAGTAAAGTACACAGCCTGGCCATGTCTCGAAAAAAGCTGAAAATTCAAGTGGGCAAATTTAATTATTTAGGCCGTGTAGATTAGAAGCCTGAGCGTGTCTTGTGCATGGAGCTGTATGAGAATAATATGAGACTTAACTTGTTTATGTTCCAACCTTATTTGGTCAAAGAAGACTTTTAATTGGGAAGAAATACAACACAAAAATCAATTTCTTACTCAAATAATATTTTTTCTTGATTAGGTCAACTAATTTCCTACTTGGATTCAAAGACACCCTACGAAGTCTATATAAAGAGAAATCTCTACACCAAAAGAAGGGATACACCAAAAGAAGGGATACACAACACATCCATTATTTCATATTCTTTTCTCTATATCGTTTCTATTTACAAGACTTTAAGCAATCAAGTTAGAGATCAAGATTCAAGGAAGCACTACAAGTCAATTGTCGACTAGTTTTTTTTCTAAACTCTCTTCTTGCTTTATTTTCAATATTTATGTTGACTATGAGAATATTTACAAGTTTATTTGGGTTTAATTTATTTACTATCCAACTATTTTGTGTTGATTATGAGATTTTTTTTTTTTTTTTTTTTTTGACTGGATTCTGATCTTTCTTGTTAGAGACAAATAAGTCTATTAAAATATCATAATTATGTAATCCGAAGTATCCATTTCTTTTCGGTTCTAAGCTTGCATGTACAGTCTATCCGACAAACTTAATTATTTTTTTATGTAGTATTTAACTATCTAAATGTCTTTTCATAAAATGCTAACGTTACATAAGTTAATTTTTTATAAAATGCTACCTTAACCTTTTAATTTTTGATAAACCGCTACTTCAACCTCTAAAAGCTAGTTCAAACATAATATTACTGACCACTAAAAAAACTCAGCATTTTAACTTAACTTACTTAAAAAGCTATTATTGAGCACAACAATAGAACTTATTCAATATTTTCTTTTACTTTTAAGATTATTACTTGAATTTGAATGTTTTTTTTTATAACAATATCCAATAATTATTTACTTTTCTCAATAATATGAACAGAATTTACATAAAAATTTGATAATTATTTTGAAAATAGTACAATCCAAATATAAATCAACTTGCAATTGATAAAAAAACTCTTTTACCGTTGACTGAAAATTGTTTGTTTTATCTAGTTCACAATTTATTAAACCTTCACCTTATTCAGACTAACAAAATAAGCTGAAAAAGACTCCTTTTTAAATCTAATTATATATATATATATATATATATATATATATATATATATATATATATATATATATATATATATATATAATTGGGTTGGAATTCCTCTATAATTGAATTGCAAAATATATAAGACGTTCAATTAATTTCAGGGCAACGGCAAATAACACTAAATGACATTTCTTTACTATGGCTCATGTCTTCGGAGGCTAATGTTGGTGAATCGGTTAATATGACATAGATCGGAGAATCGTTAAATGCTTCTTTGGGAAAGAACTCCTTGCCAATGGCTCGCTTCGAAAGACAATTCTCAGTCACATTCAATCTCGAAAGACCGCCGTCACTTCTTCCCTGTTCCCGCTCTAGGCCCACTCACCCCCGTCGACGAGAAGGGAAAGGAGGAACTGAGGCTCCAACCCCAGCCCTTGTTTCCACCCAAAGTACATAAATATGCAGGCTTTAAGATTATATAAAAAGATGTCCCTACTTCTCTAAAACTAGAACATAATTTGTCTTATGGGGACAGAAAACGAACCTTCCTAAACAAAGACCATCGGCTTGAATAGTAATTTCCCATTCATATGAATAGTAAAAATTAAATTGTAAAAATTTTGAGAAATAACCATATACGCAAAAACAAAAACATGGGTAACAGGTACAAATGGTTGACTGATTTTTCAATGGTCGAAAGAAACCATTCGAGTCAAGGGTTAAAGAGTTTACCCAAGGTAGAGTGCAAGAAATATACATTTCGTGTTCCAACAAGATCAAAGCTTTTTAGCATCTGACGTGAGAAGCCCCATCTTTTCTGTTAGCTGATCCATGGGCTGAGTGTTCTCCCACCCATTATCCATTGGCTGCACATCATTTCCCTTCGTGTTACCATCAATGGGGCTTGATTCGATATCCTCTGGGACTGGACTTTGTACCAGTTCATCCCAGAAGCTAGAATTTTCCAGCAATATATCAATATCAGGATCAGGGGAAATATTATCAATTCCTAGTGAACTGAGATCCATAAATCCATCACCGACAGTTTCAGATTCCATATAGCTATTGCTGGGAATATCAACAACACTTTCTGGCACCATTTCTGGTATCTGAGGAAGTGCTGGCACCATGTCCACATCAGATTGATGAATAGAGATGGAGGGTGCATCTTGTGGTCCAACCAATGCATTTACATCTGCAAACTGAGAAGCTGTTAAATTTTCAGAACTAGCAGCAATGTGTGGGTTGGACTTCATATCTGATACGGAAGCTGAAGTTGCTGCTGGTACATATGTCGACTGCCCTGAAGTTGGAGGGACCTCTTGAAGAGTCACTCCTGATATACGGCTTGAAGAGCTCCCACTGTCCATTCCGTTGGATGATGGTGAGCCACTGCCAATCATGAAACCTTCAAGACCATTGCTGTAAGATTCCATCCTGGACGAAGCATCCATTTTCATGATTTGCCTGAACATGGCTTTCGCCGCATCATTAATCGAAGGCTGGTATTTCACAATCTGGCCATCGGGGGCATTGGAACTCTCATTCTCAGAAACACCATCTTGCTTGAGCCTCCGTTTTTTGTTAGCTTCTGTTATGCGCCTGTTGCTATCATTTTGCTGCTGTACAAATTGAGCCAAGAAGCCAGGGCTCTGCATAGCCTTTGCCAGGAATGACATCATCTGTTGCTGCCGCTGCTCCATTCCTTGAAGTCGCTGCACCATGGTTTGCAATTGGCTATCAGTAGTCTGTTGCTGCTGCCTCAACCTAACAAGTTCTTGCATAAGGACATTCTTGTCCCTCTTAAGCCTCTCAACCTCTTCCTCCAGCCCAAATTTCCCAACCTCAACACAGGCACCCACAGATGAGCTCTGTCCGTGTGGTTGTTGTGTCTGTTGATGACTATGTCCATGAGCAGGTTTTCGTCGACTTATACTCCTAAGCAGGTGCTTTTGACCCCTCAAGAATCCCTCGTTGGCGAATTCCCAGCGGTCTGGATCAACTTTCCGGAAACCCTGTTGCATAATAGAGTCATGCAAAAAAATCAATACATGGCAGAACTTTAATTAACTATACAAATCATCAGCGTGCTTAAATAAATAGTGTAATCACTCTTGGACCATGCAATTTTGCAATGCTTGAACCTGATACACGCAGGAAAGTTTTCGATGAATAAGAAAAATCTGCTGAGGTTATGAAAAAATGGCAATGTAAAGACAAATTAGGGTGTGGCACTTCACATTTGAGGCTTTCACAAAATATTACACTTAATTTACTGTATTATCATTAATAACGAAGTAAATATGTGTGATCCTCCGCAAGTTCTCCCCTATTATACTGATTCTAGGGGATCCGTTGAGTTCTTACACTTTCATGTCCAAACTTCCACGGTTAGATAATCAGATCTTAGGGATGTTAAAGATAATAAGAACCCTACCTACTCCAAGGTAATTCCTGTGTTCATACAACCATTGCCTAAAAGGATTACCAAAGTAAAGAACAAATCATGCATATTGACATTCAGTCTCTTTGAAATTCCTTCCACTTGCACCTTAGAATTAGTAAATTACCACTCAAAGCATCACCTGTCTAACCACCAACAGAGCTTGAGGAGCTAAACATGATAAAGAATAGCATTGCAATTTTCAAGCTGAAAGAAGTTGCATTATCTGTGATGGTTCAGGTACTACCTTTGAATGACAACTTTCTGTTCACTCGTGGGATCCGGGTGGTCCAATGGGGAAAAGGCAATCTAGTAAGAAGCAGACTTCTACCCTCTCTTTTTTTTTTTTCTGGTCTTTCTCTTATTTGTACATATTTTTTAAATTCTCTAGTCTCTGCTACATAATGACACTGAAGGTAGGGATCAGTGGATAAAGGAACAATGACATTGACATAAAGAAATGGAACCCCAGTCCCCATATAAATTCAGTTTGAAGATTCCAAAGAAAATTTCCTCCAGCATGGCTTACCATGACTCACTTGCAAGAAACTACAGACTAACATTACTTGCAAATCAACATCCGAACTGTCAGTTAATTATAAATTTGGCGTCCGAACTTTTCAAAGTTCTCTATTTTGGTGTCTGAACAGAAAATTTTTGCAAAGTGTTGGAACCACAAAAATTTTTGCAATCAAGTAATCAAATGTCCACATGGCTAGCCAGGAATGCCACTAGGATGTAAAGGTCCCAAAATATAGTCTAAAATTTGCTGAAATAGCTAAAACACATTGCCTACATAAAGCAAATTACTGTTATGCCCTTTTTTAAACCCAAATTACATAAAGTTTATTTTCCCAACTCTCTCAGATTCTTTTAACATTTTTTGCCCTCTCTCTTTATGCTGTTGACTACACAACTCCATAACCTTCATTATCACCACGTATGAACACTAACCAAACCATCACCACTGCTTGAGCTCATCGTTAAGTTTAGTTGCAGAAGGATCTCAACTGCTCATCTTCTCAATGGAGGAACGGCAGCCCAGCTTTGACAACTCAGGCAGGTGCAGCAGTGGTAATGATGATGGAAAAGCCCTTTCTTTCAACTATGGTTTGAAAAGTTCGAGAAGCAAAAATGGTGAGGCCAGCTCAAGATCTGCGGCTGTTGTCAAGTCTATCAAGAGATTTCATCGCGTAGACAAGGGGATATTGAATGAAGAATCTAGAGCCATTGAATAAGGTTCATTTACAAAACCTAGCATGAAAATTTTATCGCAGAACACAAGCAAATAGAAAATAACACACACAAAATCAGATTAATAATGGAAACTCGATTGGTTGTGTATAAGACTCGTTAGTATTGGTTTTTCTTGGTTTGGGTTCAGCCAACAGTACTTCCTCAAGATTTGATAGGTAGGCCTTCTCCATTCCACCCTTGAGCTATAAGAATTTGAGACTTATCTTCCTCTTTAATATAGTGCATGTGCATCTGTCGCAAATACTAAATAATCAAATATTTTTCTGCTTTCTTTTGAGAAAAAAAATGATAAATTGGGAATGCATAGAGGAATGAAAGGAATAAAGCAAGCCCCTGCACATGTGCATTTGATTGATTGGGTTTTCCTATAACCAACTAGGAATAGAATGATGTAGCAACTAGCAAACAAATTATTACTTGTTGGCTTTATCGAAAGTGATAAAGAGTTAGAATGTATAGGGGAAACTAAACCCTAGGTAATTTGGGGTAACAAAAAGGGCATAAGAGCAATTTCCTAATGCTAGGTAATGACTTCAGCCATCTCAGCATATTTTACACTATTGTGGGCCCTTCCCGTCCAAGTGACATTTTCAGCAAGCCACACAAGAATAGACACTTGATTGGAAATTTGCAATGGTTCAAATACTTGATTATAAGAAATATGCACAAAGACAAACATATAAACTACACAAATAAGTAAAATACCATATTCTTGTTTGGTTAGCCTTACGGAGAACGTCAAGGTATAGAATGGTGAAAATGGAAAACATTAGGCTTTCTGACTTTCAATATGAGGCACAGACCTGGAAGACGTAGAGTGACAACATGGGATTTGATGAAGACACTTTGGAAAGGAATACTCTTTTGGGCAGATACCATACTCTCTTTCTAAAGTTCGATGAACATAAACAAGCAGATCATTGTACTGAAAGAATTCAAAGAGGAATCATGTTAAGGATATAAAGCTTGATTCGTTTTGCAGATAGAATTTCAAGTTGAAATGGCAGATAAAGAAGGAGAATAAAAGCAGAAGAGGAAGAAATTAAATTCGGTATCCCCTTGTCTACAGTGACAAATTCTCTGCCTGTCTCACATGGTGACACTCTTTCACTAGAAATAATAGCAATAATCAAAAATTCTTCAGTTAGGGTTAACATAAAACAGTAACAAATGGTGGCAAAGTTCCTCCAGCGTGTGTGCAGTCAGAGATGCTATAGACAAGAATAAGTATTCCAAAGACAACTGCGACATTCTAGGCCTGTTGGCAAGACAGGGGTTCTGTTATTGTACCGAGAAGTTGTTATAGTGACACCTCAAGTTAGATTAGGACAAACATGATCTTTTGCATTTGTAGGCAGTATGATATTCAAGAATAAATGATAGCTGCTTTTAATTCAGCTTTGTTATTCAACAACAAAAAAAAAAAAAGAATAAAAAAAAAAAACATTTTATGCTACTTCAAGCTTGCATGACACACAATTCAACCTTCAGCATGACGTCTAAGAACATGTAGGAGTGAAGCCTAGACACCCTTCTATTTTACTATTCAAGTTGCTGTTAATGGGTAATGTTTGGCGACAATGCTCACAGTATCTTAACAGTCCAAAATCCCACTTTCTTGTTAGTTTGATCTTTGCCACTTTTAGCCTATTCCCATATCCTAAGTATTCCCTTACATGTCTACCCATCTATTTATCTAATGAACCCAAAATTAACCTAAAATTCAGCATTAAAATCAGCCCCTCAAGCTGTCCTACATCATAGAATCACTACCATTCTTGAAAACCTCCAGAGATAAAAATACAGAGACTTGATGGATAAAAATCAGGAATGAACAGGATAATTCCTTTCTCATAAGAACAGAGCTCAAGCAAACATGAAAGGCTGAAGAACTTTTTCTCGGATCACAAAAACCTAAAACCTTTATTAGCCCTATACAATGAACTCAATCACTGTTACAGCGTGATGATACAAGTGAAATATAAACATCCAGCAATTTTAATTCAACATAAAATGCAGCTACACAGGAAGGAAAGTAAATTTATGTTGATACATCATACTCTTGAGCCTTACCATTTTGGACAGAGTAAAATTGAAGACACATACCAGAGGCTGACATGCATGTCACATAAAAACATGTACGAAATCTATACCACAGCCACAGTTCTTACAAACAAGTAATTAAAGAAAATGCTGATGCATGATAAAAATATGATTAAATCAATCCCTTATTCACAAAATCTGCTAGTAATGTGTCAGTAATGGCCCAATTTGCATGGAGGAATGAAAGCACATAAATCTTATTCCTTTCTTTACCAAGTAACATTGTTTGCAGTGAATACAACATGCCCAATGCTTAATTAATTAGACTTCATTTATTATTAGAGACAAAATACCCTTAGAGCACGTAATTACTATTGATCTTTTATGAATTGGATAAAAACTAAAATAACTGTAAGAAAGACTCCAACAAAAAGTTCTATTAACTATTCTATTAACTAATAATTCATATTAAGTACATCGTGCTGTGAGAGCACGTAATTCACAAGCTGCAGGGAGAGACTTGTATCACACAAATAAAGATTAAAGCCACTATTGGATCAAGATGACAAATGCGTCATAGGATTAAGATAAATGCATGCACACATGCATTTATCCCATCAAATCCATATTCTAAAAATAGTAATGGAGCAGAACAGGCATTAATAGATCTCCAAAATTTGTTCAACCAAATTTAGAATACGAAGAATTGGTTCTCCTACGATTCTTCCACAAACAACAATTACTAAGCCTGAGATTCTTCCACATGCAGCTAAATTAATTACTACGCCTATACTCTTTAAACAGCATGTGATGAATTAACTTCAACTTCAGTCACTCTAATTTGTAAAAGATAATAGAATTCAAAAACCAAAATCATTAATTAACCTTGTAATCAGGTATGATCAATCTGAGATAAGCTTTCTTTTCCTTTTTCCCATCTCTGCTTCATTTGGTTGCTGAGAAAAGGCATGAAGAAGACAAATTAAAACTTTTTAGTTGTGAAATGACCATTGTTTGGGGATAAAACTAAGAAATCAAATATCACCAATCATCTGACTTCAGTGAGGTAAGCACAAAATTCTTAAACTAACTAGGGATGGCAAAACCAACCAGACCCAATGGGTATGCACCAGATCTGAACCCATTTAAGGGTTTTGACTGGGTATGGATAGGGTTTGGGTAATACACGAAAGATTTATTTTCGGTATGAGTAATGGGTATTGCTATTATAAACCCGAACCCAAACCCTTACCCGTGCCCAAAATTCAAAATCCCCAAGAGATTTAAAATTTTTTTTTGTTTACTTTTATTATAATGTAGTGTAGTCCAAGATGACTTCACTCTGATTTAAATTCTAATTTCACAAATAAGAAAGAAAAATAATGGTGATTTGGAGCATTTAGATAATAATATTTTTACGTTTAGTGATTTTGTCATATGAGTTTCTTAGTTATTCTATTAATTGACTTTTATAATTGTTGATAGAGATTATATTGTAATTGTATTTCTTGTATCTCATCAATCGATTACATAGGTCTATATATAAAGAATTCCTATGCTACCTAGCTATTTAGGAATACAAATCATAAACTAATTAGGAATCTAACCCCTAATAGAACTCTATTTATAACTAATCCTTAACACTCCCCCTCAAGTTGGAGCATAGATATTAATCATGCTCTAACTTGTTACAAACTACTACTTTCAGCAAAGCACAATACCATACTCAGCAACTGTACCCACTTCATTATAGCAAATATAGAATCCCAAACCAAATAGCAGTAGCAGAATCAGGACAACACACTTAGGTTGTCGAAACAAATCTCACTGAACCAGAAAACAACTCACAGGGCTGTTTCAAGCTTCCATAATCAATAACTCAAAGAGGAAGCCCAGTAGCGCAGATATTCAGAAACGCAGTAAAGGAAAATCTGGCAAACAGAGCACACCACTGAAGGCCAAGAACACAATGCAACTCACTGGGGTTGCACTACTCTTGACAAAGGAGAAGGTTCAAAAGCAGAATACCTGTAACTGCAGCAAATGTGCAATACTAAACCCTAATGCAAAAAGGAATCACTAGAAAATCACCGAAAATTACCTAATTGTCATAGCAAAGGAAAAATATGTTTCCTTAGCAAATTAAAGCAACAACAGTAGCAGAGGACTGCCCGACACAGCTGCAATAGAATCGCAGCAAACAATCCTATTGAATAAGCCCAAGAATGACGATGCAACTCACTGGGTTGCACGTCTCTCTTCAAGCCAACGTCGGAGAGAGGAACCGGAGTGAAAAAGACCATTGGACATGCGCCAGCGCGTGAACCAGAGCAGGAAGAAAGAGGTGGCGAGTGGTGGCCATTCGCTTGGAATCCGGCGACCGGATTCTCGAGAGTCGCTAATTGGCGGCTGGAGAATATCCTAGGGTGGGCAATGAGGCAAAATACTAACCCTAGAAAGGCTTCCTAGGGTGGCAGTGGCTTCTCATAAGGAAAGTTGCGGGAAATTTCTCTCTTTTTTTTTTTTTTTTTTCTTTCTTCAATGGAAGGCTCTGATACCATGTTGATAGAGATTATATTGTAATTGTATTTCTTGTATCTCATCAATCGATTACATAGGTCTATATATAAAGAATTCCTATGCTACCTAGCTATTTAGGAATACAAATCATAAACTAATTAGGAATCTAACCCCTAATAGAACTCTATTTATAACTAATCCTTAACAATAATATTAAACTTTTATTATATTCACATTTAACAGAGTTTATTACTATTACACTTGAGTGAAGTATTATCATAAATTTTGTTATACAAGTTTCTTAGTTATTCTATTAATTGATTTTTGTTATATTTACATTTAACAGAGTCTATTACTATTACACTTGAGTGACGAATTATGATAAAAAAAACAACTTTGTAATTAAAGTTTTAATATATCATGGTTCAAACATTTATTTATGTCTAAATTTATTTACATGTTTTGTAATGTTCTATAAATGATTTGGATAAATTCCTTTTTTTTTTAATTCAATATAATCCAATTTAAATAATATGAAGCTATGGATAATGGTATTAATGGCTAATGGATACCCATAGGCACCCGTAAGTATACCCAAATCCATTGGGTTTAGGGATGGATATAACATTCCCTACCTGATAGAGTACCGGGTATGATATGGGGGTTAGAGATGGGATAGGGTTTAGGTATAGGTATTGTACTACCTGACCCGAACCCTATCCATAATCATCCCTACTACCTAAGAACATATGAAGAAATGAGATCCCAAAATACTCGCAAACTCCCATTCTTAGAAGTACAAATCTATTCTTTCTACCAAGTTCTAACGACCACAGGAATTCCTTTCCTAACTCAAAATCACAAAAACTTTAGAGATGGAGCACGCTATCATTCACATCACCATGTCATCAATGAAAGGGCAAATTAACCATACTCACAGATCACACCCACAATGAATAGATACAGCATCTCCATTTTTTTTTCAGTCCTAAAATAAATCGTTCTATTGACAATGAAAACAGACCAACTTGAGTGACTGATGTCTTAGATTTCAACCACTAATTCCGATGACCCCTTATCGGGTCCTTAATTTTCCCAACAACCAAATAAGGAAGACTGTCTAATGATCTAATCATAATTCACCGTGATGCGGCAAACCATTTCAGGGTTGGAGTAAGCCCATATGCCTGGATAACTTATTAGTCAGTAACTAACAGATTTTGTTTGCACCTTATTCCACAACAGCCTCCAAACATTAGAAAAAGACCCCAGAAAACCAACTACAATCAGCAGTACACATTTACAATTAAAATACAGGTTAAAGAAAAAGGATAGGCCCAACTCAACTCCCACTATCTAAACTAAGGAAAACTCACTCAAATTCACTCCTCTGGGGATCCCAACATAGGATCAAAAAATTAATTTTCTTTCTTTCTTTCTTTATTCTATTAATATTCTCAAGGACTAGCAGTTGAGTTTCACATGGTAACACAATTATACAAATCTAATCCAAATATCCAGTTGTTCTCTAAACCAAAACCTGTCAATTGCTGTAACCTATGCAGTTATGACTCCAAAACCGTTTCTGTAATTCACCCCCTACCCGAAGTAATTTCTTTACTCCCAAACCTTACCACTTCTTTACTCCCAAACCTTACCAGCAACCAAGAAATGAAATTTTTTGTGACAAAATCCAAAATCTAGTTATAAAACAAATTGAAATCTGGAATAAGCACAACTCTAGTAAATCCGTAAGACAAACAATATCCGTAAGAGCAAGCAAAACTATTAACAAACTCGAAACATAATTCATCATCTCCATAAGTTAACAAAGGTGAGACAAAATGAAACAACATTACAAAATAAACTAACTCCAAGGTAGTATAAAATGCAAATAAAAGCAATGCAAGGGAAACTTAAATATAAATAAATAAAAGAGAGAGAGCAACATCTAAAAATCCATACATAGGTGTTGAGTTGCCTGACGAAGCTGGAGAAGTTATTGTGCTTAAAGTACTTGGGTAGAAGGTCACGCGCAAATTCAGGCGGGTTCCAAACCACGAAGCTATTGTTCGTCGGGCTCCACGACACGATCGCGTCCGTTGCAGGATCGTCCACCATGTCGTAAGTCTTGCTTAGAAACGGCGGCGGGGCATTTGCCTGCGTTGAAATTGGCACTGGGGCAGGCGTTTGTGGTCCACCAACGCCAACGCCGCTAGTAGAAGCATCCCCACTACCTCCACCACCTCCTCCGTTGCTTATCGTTCCATCCATTGTCATTCTATTTACTACCAATACTACGAAAAGATTGCTGTTAATGGATAACCAACAAAAAAACTAGGGTTTTGCAAAGTAAGACATTAGTGAGGACATAAACCCTAGATTGAAGACGCAGAAAGAGAGATTGTAGAGAGAAATGGGGGAGACAGGTGGTTTACACGGTCGCGGGAGAGAGAAATAAGAAGAGAGAAGAGAAGGGAATTTAATTGGGCAGATGCGACGGAGGGAAAACGGCACGAGTCGGTTGCTCCCTCTTTGGAAGGAGAGGATTATTGTTATTGATATGATAGTTGAAATTACTTAATCACCCATGCATGCCCATGCGGCATCCAACCCTCGCTGAATCAGGCCATGTCACGATATTTTTTTATAGGAGTTTATTTATATGCTCCTTATTTATATTTGTTTAATTTTTTTATTTATATAATATTAAAATATAAATTTTTATTTAAATTAAACAATTAAATTATATTACATTTTATGTATATAGTAAATATTTTTTTAATTCTATATCAATATATTGATTCATAAAGTTTTTATTATACGTTAATTACTTTTTTTTAAAAAAAAATTAAATTAATTTATAAAAATCATCATATAGCGTCTATTATATATTTTATAATTAATTTAGATGTCTTATTAATAACTTTTACTGTAATCTCCTATAGTAAATAAATATACGTTAACAATGGAATAAGAAAGCAATCTAATAAATCAAATTAAATATTTATAAATAATAATATTTTTATTTTTTATTTTTTTATCCAATCAAAATCATGAAAACATTTTTAAAAAATTATTAGTAAAATTATATTCTTTAATAAAAATAGAATTTGAATTATATAAGATATCAATATAACTAATTAAATTCAAGATAATTAAAAATAAAATTTTTTATCTTATTTTTTTGTCAACCAAATTAGATTGCAATTTGTAATTAAAGAAATTCAACTATACCCTTTTTAAATCAAATCTAAATTATCTAGATATATTCATTTAAGCTAAATAAAAAAATGTAAAAATTTTCAAATACCTAATTTACATATATTATTTAAAATAATAGTGTTGAAGTTAAATTATAAATTATAACGACAATAATTGATTATTAAAAGTTATTAAATTATTATTAATAATTTTCATAATAATATAATGAATAAAATATAATTAGACACAATAAGATAATAATAATAATAATTTAAAATTTTAAAATGCTTAATTACCTGTATTTATTTTATCTATTAAAAAAGTAAAAAAAAAACATCCAAATAAATTATAGAAATTTTATATATATTTTTAAGTTAAAATTTTTTAATTGGTTAAAATTAAGGTTATTTTATGATATCTTAAATTTCACAAGGACAATATCAGTTATCTCATGTAGAAAGATAAAAAGCATGGAAGAAGGAGAATAGCCAAGAAGAATACCTCAATGGTTCGCCTGTAGCCAACCTTCAAGTGCACTCCACGGATGCACTAGTCCATGCCATAATAAAGATATGACAAGGCAGCAGCTCCCCAGTTAAATTGCCTAGTCACATCTAAGTCCTGCAGCAGTGGTAGCAGCGCTAGATCCTCGTCGTTACCATGATTTGTGAATAAGGTAGTCGACAGCAAATAGAACAAATAAGCTCACGCTACATCTACATCTATCTCAGTGACACGGTCCTGAGGCATATCTCGTAATGAGAGATAATACTCTTATAACGCACCTTCTGGTCAGAGATGGTAGGCTCCATGCCTATCGCAGCTTGGAGACTCTTCCGTAAGCCCGGTCGATCTAAAGTCCTCAACTGGTCGTTAAAAATGACGAATTGTCCTCCAAAAGGGAGCCTAGAGATGGCAGTAAAATCCACTGGCGTGATCTTCATCTCATCGAACGGTAGATGGAAAGTATGGGTGGTATCCATCCACCGTTCCATGAGCGCCATAATGTTGCTAGGACAGTCCGCCCCTGCATCCGAGGTAGTGTGTCAACAAAACGGTCGAATCTTGCCTCCCGGACTTGATCCTGAACTCGAGCCAACAACCAGTCAAACCACTCGCCCGCCGCGTAGGTGTTACCGCCGGACTTCCCCCGCTTCTCGCTCTTCTATAAAAATAAACCACTGTAAGTATGCTAATAAAGCACGAAGGTGCGTGTTTGAATTTTTTTAATGCATGTAAACAAGAAAACTGAGGAAAAATGATGAAAAATACCAAAAAGATGGTGTTTCATAGTTATTGTGGCGCTACCCACTAAGTAGTGGCACAAGGAACTACCTTAGTGGCGTACGCCACTAGTGCTGTGGAGTACGCCACATATCTACAGCAAAAGCCAAACATGTACAGAAGTGGCACAGACCACACGTAATGGCACACGCCACAATGGCACACCATAGCCCAAAACGCTTAAAATTTGCCCGAAAAATAAAATCTAACTCGCTTGGTTTCCAACCTAATGTTTGCATGTTTCTAGTCCTAATAATGGAGGAAAAAAGCAATAAAAGCTCTCGGAATACCTGGATCAAGCCCCAGCAAACGTGGGTCGACAAATCATACCAGAGGCTAATCACAGTCCCTGCGTCCGGAATAAACTCTTAAAGCTTCATTCTGTGGCTCACGGGTCGAGTCACAGGGTCAATCACAACATCACCTGGAAGCCAATCTATAACGTTTCTAGCAGCCATAAGTTTCGATTGCGAAAAAGAGAGAAAAGAAGAAAAGAGAGAGATGAAGTTTAAAAGTTAGGTTGAAAGTGACAAATGAATGTCATTTTCACCTTATATAAAGAATAATGGGCCCATAGGCCCGACTTTAGCCTTTGGCTCAGTTCGGCCCAAAGGCCCATTTACTGCGTCCAGCTCTCGTACTTAGCCGGTAACCCATCAACGGCTAGCCGCCTAAGTAGGGGCAACACACTGCTGGCCACAGGTAAGTCACACAGACACATACAAATTCACTTGAATTCACATTCACACACAAATACACATAAGTTTACGCAAAATCATGTATCACACGAACACGCCTTTTCAAGTCTAATCACGAAATTTTCAAATACTAACCACTAGCCAAAGGCCTGTTTCCTGTTAGAAAACCTGTCTTTCTAGGTACTTCCCGAAGCAGAGCATTCTAGCACAAAGTTGTCTCGAGTGGCACACTATAAGCCATCTCATGTGGCATAGAGTAAGTCTCCTGAGGCAGGTCATCTAAGCCATCCCGAGTGGCACACCTAAGCCGTCCTGAGTGGCGCACTCTAAGCCATCCCGTGTGGCACGCCGTAAGTCCCCTGAGGCAGGTCATCTAAGCCGTCCCGCGTGGCGTACCGTAAGTCCCCTGAGGCCGGTCATCTAAGCCGTCCCGCGTGGCGTGCCGTAAGTCCCCTAAGGCGGGTCATCTAAGCAGTCTCGTGTAGCGCGCCATAAGTCCTCTTAGGTAGGTCATCTAAGCCGTCTTGAGTGACGCACCACCTAAGCTGTCCTCTATGGCGGGCTGTAAGTTCCCTAAGGCAGGTCATCTAAGTCATCCAGTGTGGCACATTGTAAGTCCCTCGAGGCAAGTTTTTAAAGTCCCCCTAGGCACCGTCCTGCAGTGGAGCATTCTCAAATTAAAGCTGCCAACTGGCGCAATCAGCTGTAGAAGCTGTCAACAACCACCATGACGCAACTCATCTGCCCAACAAAATGCTGTAATGGTACCGTAAGTCCCCCGAGGCAAATTTTCAAAGTCCCCTTGGGCACCGTTCGAAGGACAACCTCTTGCAGTGGAGCATTCTCAAATCAAAGCTGCCAACTGGTGCAATCAGTCGCAGAAGTCGTCAACAACCACCATGACATAACTCATCTAGCCAACAAATGTCATAATGGTACCATAAGTCCCCCGAGGCAGGTTTGCAAAGTCCACATGGGCATCATCCATTGGAAAACTTCCCACAATGGAGCATTCTCAAATTAAAGCACCAACTCACGCAATCAGTCGCAGAAGTCGCCGATAATAACCATGGTGCAATTTGTTCACCTGTCAATCGTCATAATGGCAATCCACATCAACGAAGCTGCCAAGATGGTGCACTTCATCCACTTAAGCTGTGCATGTCACGCAGATCAGGCAAGTATTTTCTTACTTACGCGTCTACTTTTATACTTTGATGATAACTGTTGACGCTCAAATTTTGTCCCTAAAAGGTTAGATGATGATACACCATTTTTGTTATAAAATTGAATTAGGACTCTCGATTGCTCTGATTTTTAGATTAATGGTCCATGGTTGAGATTATCTACATCTTTAATCATTTTTTATTTTTTCAGGTTACCGGGCGTTTCGTGACGAAATCGGACTCGAGAAGCATGTTCGGCCCGCCTGACACACTTTTCGATGCATCGCCTCATGTCATGTGCCACCCGATCTATTTTAATAAAAGTGGATCTAGCCCCGTTGCGGGGCCAGACAGTGGCAGTTTTGCATCATCATTCTAAATGGGGTCACCTCACCCTTAAATGCCTATAAATATGCATTGTGGGGTGAGCCAAAGGAGGAGATCTTTGGATTGCTTAACAAAACTCTTGCAAATTTTTCCCTCAAAACTCCCTTAACCTAAATTTATAACAAGTTTTATTGATTAAGATTAAGAGAGAATAGTTTTCTTAAAGAATCTCATTAAGTTTGCAATCAATCTCTCTAAAAAACACTTATTTTAATCTTGAATCTCGGACTATTGGATCAAGAGCCTAGTTTTTGGATTTCTTCATCCATTTTTGAATCAATCTTCAAAGGAATCAACAAAGGTAGTTTCTAAGAACCTTAAACTCATTTCTCCGTCTTTTTCTTTTCCTTTTCGGTGTTTTAAACTCATCTTCTTGGTTTGGTTGTGAGGGAAACCTAGGATCAACCACAAAAGGGTTTTTGTGTCTCTGTGGCACGTGGCCTAAGCTAGGGAAGTAAGCCACTACGTGTGGTGCGCACCACAGGCCTATGGCTCGCGCCACATAAGCCCAGATTCCCCTATTTTTGCCTTGTTCTCTTCAGAAGCCTTCCTAATCTGGAAAGGCCTTGTGTTACTACATGTGGCGTGTGCCATAAGCTTGGGGAGCACGCGATAGGTCCTGTGACGCAAGGCCCTTCAATTCAAAAGCTCTGAATGTTTAAAAACTTAATCAATGCCCCGATTGGGAGATCCAGTGGCTAAGCTCCGACCTTAAATGGTACGTGATGCGCATTAAGTCACATATGGATCAAATAGATAATAAGAACTAGATTGAGAATCAGGATTGGTGCATTTGTTTATCATTCAATGATAAACATCAAGTCCATGAGCTTAATTCTTGTTCAACCATTTAAATTCTTGTCATTTAATTTGTTGTCTTTACATTTCAAGCACCTTATTATTCTGCCCTTTATTCTATGCCTTTTTAATTTAATGCCTTATGTTTATTATGGTGGTAACCCCTTTATCTATCACTTTTGTATCATGAACATGCATCATGTTTCCATTATGTGAATGAATGATTGATTGTTAGTTGGGTTGTATGATTTTGTGATTCTGAGAATAATGTTTATTTTGTGTTTGTGTTGAT
The DNA here is from genome assembly GCF_041381405.1 of Jatropha curcas. Classification (NCBI taxonomy): domain Eukaryota; kingdom Viridiplantae; phylum Streptophyta; class Magnoliopsida; order Malpighiales; family Euphorbiaceae; genus Jatropha; species Jatropha curcas. Next base: position 24,276,935 of record NC_143161.1, read on the forward strand.
AACGAATGTTTTATTCTTATTATGCTTTAATATTGTATTATTGCAAAATGTAAAGGGTCTTTAATAGATTCCTAATAATTGGATGTTTGTAATATTATTTGGATTGGGAAATTTGGAGGGTAATGGGTAGATTGCACATTAGGATTTGGTTTGTAATTCTATTCTCCTCCCCCTTTTCCTTGTGTGATAAATTGATAAGTGCAAAAATATGCTTGGATGACATGTTTTACAAAAAATGCATAAAAAGATTTTTACATCTCAATTAGAGTTAATCGCATTATCAATTATTGTGAATTATTGAACAATGAGGTGACGGGTTTAATCGGGCAATATGGGTGCCTAACACCTTCCCATTATCGTACCTAACTCCCGGACCTCGTCTCTGTTTTAAAACCGAGTTAGAATTGACTAATTTGAGAATTTTTCCTAATAAAGGTGGCGACTCCAAAATTAATAAAACTATTACTAAAGTAAGAGAACCATTTGTGAATACATGCATCGATCATTTCACATCTTATAAATATATATATACGAATGATACTCAACTTTCACTCTCTGAATACTATATTATAAAAACACAATTACTTAAATAGTGATCGACTATATAAATTATAATATTATAAGCATACGAATATTATATTTATATACATTCCATAACTATATTCATATGTGCTTATTGATCTCCTATGCGAATTACTATATTATATGAGTTGATTGGATTACTTGCGATATAGCTATATTGTGCTTTGTTTGCCTGTGGAATTGGAATGAAATGGGTCATTATGGAATTATGAGGATGGTCTGGGACCATTGGCCGTGTATGGAAAATCGCCACCCTTGTGTGCACCTGATGAAATATGATATGAATAATATGGTAAAACCATAGGGTGGCCTCCTGTTGGTAATGGAACAGAAAAAGAGAATGGAAAAAGACAATGTGAGGATTGGTCATGTAAGAATTATATAGGTTGGACGTATGGCAGTCGGCTCCTCGGCTTAAATTTGGAGGATGAGCTCCTCGATCTGTAATGGGGGATGGACTCCTCATGCCTCGATAGAGGGATGGGCTCCTCTATCATGAAACATGATTAACGGATTTCTTGTGAAATGAGAAAATAATGACGCCACTGACCAATTTCTATTTGATGTGATTGTTTGAATGCGATATCATTTGTGGTTGCTGATGATGTGTCTTAAACGAATGCTCACTATATAAAGTTGAAAAGCATTTTGCGTGACTGTTTAGGTTATGCATTATTTATTATTATTCACTGAGTTTGTGAAACTCACCCTCTTTTAAATTTTTCCCAGGAGGTAGACATATTGCTGGTTCAGACAGACTCTGCTCCCTTCTCCGTTGAGTTTCAGTAGTAATTTTTCAATTTTGATAATAATTGAATATACAGTTGTTGACGCGTGTCTTTATGCCCCCGCCTGATCCGATGAGGATACGAGGATGCGGAATGAAGGGTTAATGCTATCTAGAAGTCTTTTAATTCAAGGATTTAAATTAAACCGATTTAGAGTTTCTGATTGGATTAGAGTTGCGTCACGCAGCTAAGTAGGTGTGTGACAGAACCGTCAAATGCGTCACACAGCTCGGATTTGTATGACGTCACCAAAAATGACGACATAACGGTTTTTTATTCTGTCTGCGCGACACACGACATGTGGCTGTGGTCTAGAAAGGAAGCTGCGTCACGCATCTAAGAGATCCGTCACGTAGCCGTAAGCTGCATGATGCCGCTATCGTCTGCTGCCCTACTTCTATAAATTCATCTTTTTCTCTCATTTAAAGGGGCTTTGGAGGGCTTTTGAAAAACACACTTTCGGCTATATTTTTCTCCAGAGACTCTTCTGAGTTCATCTGAAGAAAAATTGCCACTATATATCAATTTAGGTAAAAACAAAATCATAAAAAAGAAAAAAAATCAAGAGAGAAAAGAATAAGTGTTTGAATCCTTGGTGATAAAGCTTCTGGGAGGCCTTAACTATCATTTGTTAAGGCATTTAAGCCATTTACAATCCTCAATCTGAGAATTAGGTAACTCCTTTACCCTTTTTTGTATTTTTATTTACTTTTGTGGTTTTAGTAGTTTAAGCTTCTTTAAACTGTATTCTGTTCATCTTTGGTCATTTTAGGTTTTCTTAAAGCATATTTGATAAAAAATGATCTAAACAAATCATCTAAAAAATAAGCTTGGACCAGAGCAGTTGCGTCACGCAACCAATGGATCAGTAACGGATCTGGAAGATGCGTGACGGATCTGTTCATGTCCAAAATTTTATACCCAGACAGTTCCGTCACAGAATTATTAGATCCGTCACGGAACTAGAAGATCCTTGACGCAGCTGTTCTAAGATTCCATAAATAATTTTTGTTTTTTGACAGTTCCGTCACGGAACTACTAGATCCGTCACGGAACTAGAAGATCCGTGACGCAACTGTTCTAAGATTTCAGAAATAATTTTTGTTTTTTAAAAAAATAATAAATTTTGCACAAAATAAAGTTTAATTTTTCCAATAAATCCGAAGATGTCCAATTACGAACAGATTGCAAGTTAATTAAGTTTAGAGTACTAAAATGTAATTTTGCGTATTTACTTGTATGAATTTTACAATTTTAGGTTGAATGAAAAATGAAATTAAATTTATGGGTTTGTTAGTAATTTGCATGTTTAGGATTAAATTAAAAAATAAAATGTGGTTTAGGTGTTAAATAATAATTATGCATGATTTTGGTTTTTGATTTTTGGGTTTAATTTTGAATCGGGTAGAATATATTTTAGGTTCGGTTTGTTGCCCGCCTTGAACCATAAGGCCAAAGCGGGTCTTTTATTTATTCGATTTAATCGCTTTGGTTTGAATGATTATAAATTCGGTAATTGGATTTGATTGGGGCGATTAAGTAATTTTTCATATAAGAACTCGGTCCGTTTCATTTGGGTTGAGTTTAAGTAAATAAATAATTTGGCTTTCCTAATTAAAATAAATTAGAAATCATAGGTTAAAAGAGACCGGTTTTTCTGGGTGTCGGCTTCTAACGGGCCGGCGTACCCAATTCCCTTACCCAGAATCGCATTGGTGCGCCTGACCAGTCTTTTTAATAATTTGGCCTTAAATAAAATTGGGTTTAAAATAGAGTCACTTGTTTAAAAAATAAAATTGAAAACGGTCCCATTGCCGAAATAATGGGTGGCGACTCAAAAACTGTTTATAAGACCGATTCATTGGCATCATATCCAATGAAATGTTTTATCACCACTTTTTCATAATAAGATTACTTTCCACATCAAAATAAAATAAACAACACACAAAAATAATAAAATAAAAAAGGGATGTTTTTGAGTCACCGGGGGGCTGTACGAAAACAACAATAGTATGTATAAAAATGTATCTACATCTAGTTATTGACCTCCGCAGTTAGGTAGTCTTATAGTTCAATTTATCATGTAAAAGACTGTTAGCATGTTGTTCAATAAATTTGAGGATTTTCTAATTGACTATCTAAAAGTACGAAAGGATCAGTTTGTCCATATTATAGATGACGTTAATGGTTTAAAAATTATAGGCCCGAGCTATGAGTTATTTGAAATGTGGAAGCTGGGCCAAAGATATAATTGACAGTATAATTTAATAACATCACATTATGGGCTTATTGTTCCTAAAACTAATTTAAAGGATTGGATTCATGTGAGATAGGCTTACTACGGACTTCAGGGGCCTTTAACTCACCTGGGCCCTAATGTCGGTCCGGCCCACTGTTTTGGGTCGTGATAGATTAAATAGTGATTAATAACTTCGATTAATTTTTATTTCGATTATAGTCAGTTAATCATAAATTTCGGTTAATTAAGTTTTCATTTTCTTTAACTTTAGTTCGGTTAATGATCAAAATTAATTAAATTAAAACTGTTTGATTAAGTTCGGTTAAAAACCCAATTCGATAAAATTTGATTAATTAAAAAAAATTTAGTTAATTAATTTCGATTAAAAAATTTACTCAAACCGACCAAATTAGTCAAATGCTCACCCCTAGTACTATTATATTCCTTCACTAATGTTGAGGTGAAAACAACAACATAAATTTCATCAGTTAATATGTCTTTCTCTTGGTTGTACATATTAACTAAATCCCTCAAAATAGTAATACGTATTCTATTTAGCCGAAACAAAAACAATAATAAAAAAATAAGATTGCTCAAAATAAATTGAAAACTAATTAACTATATATTAACTAATTAAAATGTACTTGAAATTTTGAAGCTCCACACTCATTCTATTGATGAATAATTGGCAACTGCATCATTTTTCAAAACTTCACTCTCACCTAGGGATGCACATGACCCGTTCTAACCCGACTCTATCCAAGTGAACCAACCCAACCCAATGGGTTTAAATATATAATGCGTTGGATTGGGCGAGTCATCTTTATAATTCACGGGTTCACTAGATAAACCTGCAGACCTGATCGACCCAACTCATAAATAATGTCAAATAAACTTGTGATTATGAATTATTTAGTTAATTTGATTTGATTTGCAATTTTGAATATAAACACTAAATTTTTTACATATTTAGTAGATATTTTTAATTGTCTTTTTTTCTTTAGTATAAACTTGTTTTAACTTGTTGCTATTGGAATATGTAATCGTCTAAAACTTGTTGTATAATTATGTTACTAACTATTTTTAATTTTTTATTAGCGAAATTAATTGATTTTATTATAACAAAACATACAGGGAAAAACTTAACTTATCTAAGTAATCTAACACGAGCCAATAAGCTCCCTAAAACACCCAAACCTAACCTGAAAAGTTAAATGAAAAAATCTAATAAAAAATACCTCAACAAAACAAAACCAGAAAGGACATCTATAAGATCTCTTCTTGAGATAAGAAGAGAGGAAAAAAAATACATAACTAAGCTATTACATAAATAAAACCAAACTTTAAAGTCATGTTAAAAAAGGTTCTAGAGCATCCATTCCCTTTTTCTAGTTGTCTTTCTTATTAGGAAATTTAATTTTCATCGGTGATTATCATTATGATGACACTAATCATATTAAGAAATTTAATTTTAATATTGGTATTAGTATATATTTGTAGTTTGTGAAAATTATTATAATTAAGTTTTAAATATATTTAATTTTTTCAATAATCCTCTCAAATAATTATATTTTATTTAAAAATATTATTATTATTATTATTATTATTATTATTATTTATTTGACCCGCAGGTTTACCGTTGAACCTGTGCCCAACCCAACCCGTTTATAATCTGCGGGTTCATACATTTAATGGGATGAGTTGGATAAAAAAACTCACTAACCCGCACATACAGGTAAGGTACTTTAAATAAAAAACCTGACTCAACCCTATCCACGTGCAGCCCTACTCTCACCCATGATTAGCCCAATAATATCTATAAAGGAGAGAGAGAGAGAGAGAGAGAGAGAGAGAGAGAGAGAGAGAGAGAGAGAGAGAGAGAGAGAGAGAGAGAGAGAGAGAGAGAGAGAGAGTTTGTTAATGGCTAAATAAAATGACAAAGCATAAAAAAAGAAAAAAATGTAAAATAAAAATTTAAAAACTATTACCTGTTAATACATAAGTTTCGCTTTTAGTATAGAGATTTGAATAATCAAATAGATCAAACCTTTTTGGGATTCTATCATCTTCAATATCTAATTTATTCACAGTTGTTGTGGCATAAAATTGGATCATGTACTTGTTATCACCAATCACACAAAAATTTTCTTTATTGTACATGACAAAAAATTTTGTTATCATATATATATTGTCTTCTTTCAAAAGTGGTTGAAATTGTAAAGCAATATTCTTTTTCATGATTTCATGAATATCATTTGCCTATAATAACAAATATAAAAAAACAATTACATATAGATATTTAAAATGATAGCATTATTTTTAGTTGGTTATGCGAATAATAAAAATTAAAAATATTATATTTTACCTTTTCATCCAGCAAAGCCATCTCTATATTCATAAAATCTTCACTATTATCGAGACACATCCCACAATCGTGATAACCTCACTTTTATTTTTCAATCATCTCTAATTATATTCAAATTTTCAATTATATCGTACTTTTCACTTGTATTTGATAGTTTACGGCTGCAAAAATATGTTAAATATTTTTTTAAAAAGGAGACAAAAATTAAAAAAAAAGAAAAAAATATGAGTAAGAACTACTAACCCCATTAGTAGAAATAATTGAAATGTAGAAAATTCTAAACTTTTAAGAAAAAATGAATAATATATTTAAAAGAAGGGATCAATACACCTTTGCCAAAAATACATAAAAATATAGTGATAGAATTCATATACTATTCCTAAGGAAGTTAAAATGTTTCTTGAAAGCAAACAGTTTAAAATTTAAAAATAATGCATTACTGCACCATTTTAAAATAAAAGTTAAAACAGAAACGTTTAAAGAATACATTAATACAGTAATATATCAAAGACAAAAAATGTTTGTTATTGCACCATTGAGTAAACGTTTGTTACAAACCAATACATTAAATACATTAATTGAATAATTGATTCTTACTAAACTTTATCAATTTTTTAATAATTAATAATTAATAATAATTGGGATTGACATCTCCAAAAGAGGGGAAGACTTAAAGTCAAATAATACAAAAGTTAAACACAAACCAAATCAAACCTGATAGAATATAAATATTTATTAGAGATAATAATGGTAATTTCTATGCAAGTCTCCAATAATTATAGGGACTAATACTGACATTTAGCATAGAATCCTAATTAGGAACACATATGTTTTCCTAAATAAATATTGATTTGGGATTCAAGAAAAAACCATATATATATAGCATTATTTCTCAAAAGAATGGATGACTCTCAAAGTAATAAAACTCTAAACACAATTAATCTTTTCCTACAAATAATCTCTAATATCTTAGAGGCTATCAAAACCAAACCAAAAATATTAATTCAAAGTAAATCCAAACTAAACCAATATATTAAATACATTAATTGAGAAACATAAACAATACTACTTATTGAGAAAATATGTCAGTGGAATCCTAATAGGAAGATTATGCAACATGTCAAATTAAACATGCCAAGTGGAAAGCCTTGTAGAAAGAAACTAAATCAAATCAAACTAAAAATACTAATTCAAAATAACTCAAATCAAACCAATATATTAATACATTCAATACATCGATTGGAAAACATAAACAATAACACTTCTTGAGAAAATATGTCAAGTGGAAGCAGAAAGATTATGCTACATGTCAACATTCTAGAAAAAAAATGATTGCTTTATATATAAACTCCATCTATCCCAAAATACAAATCGTTTTTGGTTTGTTATTTTGTCTCAAAATATAAGTTATTTTGTGTATTTCAAGAAATAATAAATGAGATTTTTTCAATGTTGCCCTTGTTTACCCTAAATACAATGAGTACTTCACAAACAACTATTGGTTTTGAGATAGAGTAGTGCCAAATGGTTCATAATGATCCTGGATCATGGCATCCAAAAAGACACTTATAGCCTTGGGTGGTTTTAGAGGGATGAATTGGAGGGAAAGTGAATGAATTTTGGAAAGAAGTAAAGTCATCATTATTAATGCTATAAGACAAAAGATTAATGATAATGGCTCATCATTAATGCATTCAATGTTTTGCCAAAATCAATGATTAGCAACTAAGTTGTCTCTTAAACCAATTCTTAAAAATGGAGAATATTTCAGTAGAAAAAATTATGAAGAATTTTCTTTGTATATTAAAAAAATGACACATAAAGGAATCAATCCTAGGGCCAAGCCCTATAACCAAGTCAAAAGACTTGTGCTTGTACCATCAAAGCTAAGAGTCCTCATCCATTTATTTTGACCCAAACAACTAATATAAAATATTCGATGGGTACTTGTCACGACCCGATTCTATGGGCCGGACCGGCACTAGGGCCCAGGTAAGCTTAAGGCCCCCAAGCCCCGTAGTAAGCCTGAAACACTAAAATTTGCTATCTCAATATAAATTTCCAATATTCAGCCCATATTACTAAAAAAATAAACCTCAAGATTTTATTACATCTCGGCCCAAATTTATCTTCTACAAAATTCCACAGTTCGGGCCCAATTTTACAATACATCACGTTCCTAGTATGGGCTCACAGAATCATTTCGTCTATGATAATACACGACTAAATGTAAGTAAATTCTACAACTGCGAGGTCACTAACTATTTGCTATACATAGCTTTTTTTTATACATATAATTACATAGTAAAATAATTATAGAACTAGGAAAATTTCTCTATTCCCCTGCGCCGAAGAAACATAGCCTAAATCGGATTAAAGAAAAAAAAACTTCCTGAAAAATAAAAAAAAGACATGTGAGTTTTCTAAGGAGTAATAATTATTGCACAACACACGCAGTCACACAAATATGTAAACATTTCAATCTAGTCATCCGACTAGTTATATGCTCACGCAGCCAGTCACACAAATGGCACATACCAGCACTCACACGTAATGTCACCTTCAAGTAATCAAGCAAGTGGTAATTAGTCAGTGGCACCACCTGAAACCCCAACGAGCCGTCCTCACACATGTGCACCAGGGAGCCGATCCCCCATACGGCCAACTGGTCTAATCCTCACTGACCAGTCCTCTCATTGTTTTTCCACTCTCTCGTTTCTTTTCCATATCAACAGGAGGCAACCCGGTGGTCTCCATCCAATCTAGATCATCAAGTGCTCACAACAGGAGGCCACCCTGTGGGCTACAATCAAATCTATATCATCAAGTGCGCAACAACAAGAAGCCATCCTGTAAATCCCCATATAATCTATATCATCAGGTGCACAAGGGGGCGCCGATCTTCCATTTTCCCGGCCGACGGTCAAGTATCATATCGTATTCAGGATCCATATCACAGACCGTCCTCACAAACCCATGGTGGTCCACTTCATCCCAATTCCACACAAACAAAGCATAGCATTTTCACAACACAATTAATCAAACATTGCAATCAAATGCAGACATATTGATCAGTTGAACATCGTAATGCAATGCACAATTAGACATCCACTCTCAAATGCAATTAAATAATTAAATAAATACTACTAACAATAAACAACAACAATAAAATAAATGATAATAATAAACAATAACAATGAAAATAATTAAATACTTAAATAATTAAATGAATAATAAAGATAATAAATAAATAATTAGAGCACTCTATTTATTATGCATTAGGTTATAGAATTAATCTAAATAAACTTTTTAATTATGTTATTAATTAAAACTAGTTTAAGTTCTAACGAAATTTCGGCAGCACCTCCCCTATAATTTGGACTATCCACCTGTTTAGATAACACAGTGTTATTATATATTTATCAATCAATACACACAACCCATCCGTCGGGCAATCGATCAACTCAAACACCCATCCGCCTCCAATAGTATATCACCAATCAACCATAATTTACAAATTAAAATACCTTCAACTAATCTAGGAATGTTATCAATAATTCTTTGCTTAAGTTATATAAAATATCATTAAACATTTATTAAAGTTCTAGACTAACTATTAAGAACTGACATTTCAATTAAATTACAATTTAATAAATACTTCTACTAGATAACCCAGCTCGAAACTTAAACATATAACTAAAGCTTCATAAATTTCTCCGTCTTGACATAAAAATACCACTTCTAGATATAGCTAAAGAGTTTTTCAATTGAATCGTTAATTTAGCAAGAATATTGCTATCAAGCAGTAACCAACACTAACCCACATAAGAGTATTGAAAATATAAATATATACATACATCTGTTTCCATACCAATTATTTAACATGGTACTAAGTACCCGAAATAGCTACTGCCCCCAAGAAAAATATATTTTCCTTAAACTTAAACTCATATCGCATTAAGAACTTGGTTTATGACTTCACATACTCATCCCAATATAGGAATCATTTATACATCGATTTCAAGAGCAAAAATTCAAAATTGGCTATTCACGTTCACCTAATCAGTAGCTAGGTATATAAAGCAATAGCTCCAAGTATTAGCAAATAACAATTGATGTGATTATCATGCTACTCTCATTCTTAAACTAAGACTACCTTAATCACACTAACATATTCAACACAATATATTTCAAATAAAGTTAGCAAGAAATTAATTTAAATTTTCTAAAATATTTATATGAGCAGTAGTATCTAAGGCTTTATTCTACAGTAATTCAATTAGCACATCAAATCCTATAACTATACTCAATGAATTCATGAAAAATTTACTGAAAAAGGGTCAACAATCACTTTACCTGCCTATGGAATCCAAGTTCGGTTCTGCCGTCGTCAACTTGGCCGGGGAAGGCAGCCATGGCGTGCGATGAAGAGCTGGCGACGAGAGGAGAGTCGAATTCGCCAGCTTGTGGCTGGTCTTGCCGGAAAGTGCAAAGAAAACAGGTAACGGGACTATGCCAATCGCCACCACAGTCGCAGTTTCCCCCGATTGCTACGTCAGCCGAAACAGGAAGAGAGAGAGAATGACGAGAAAGAGAGATAGAGCTTCACCGTCGACTAGAGAGTGGCCGAAGCTGGCTGCTTGCACTGAAGTCGCTGGAGATCGAGGAATTAGAGACCAGAATTCTCGATCGAGCGAATTCGCAGCTCTCCTGCGAAAACTACGCTAGCTGCGCTCGCCGGAAATAGCAGAGGAGGTGGAGAGAGCGGCGGCAGCGGTAGGTGGCGATGGCGGTGGTGTTGGCTGTGAACGAAAAAAAAGAAAAGGGGAGGGGAGGCTGTGTTCCACGCTAGAGAAGAAGGACAAAGAAGAAGAAAAGAAATTTTGGGTTTCTAGACTATTCCGATTCAATTCGAATCGGTTTGGTCCAATTCAATGATTCGGTTCGATTTGCTTGGTTTTCTAATCCGATTTGATTTATTTTGATTCTTTTAGGCCGGTTCTAGAACATTTCTCCATTTACTCAATATTAATAAAATATGAACAATTATGATATTCGATTTTAGGATAATTAATTTATATAATAATTACATACCTATACATACATTTATAATCGATTAGTAACCAGTTTCATTTTTGATTTGTAAAAAAAAAAAATTAAATGTTCTCGGATTGAAAATTCCGAATAATCTGTTTTTGGGCTTGGACCCAATTTGAAAATTTGGGCTCGAATTGAGACTGTATTACATTTACAGCCCACACGGTCAAAATTCCCGATTTTTAATTAAATAAAAATTCAAAAGTTTCAAAAATAAAAATTCGGAGTGTTTCAGTACTGATGAACCCTAATTGGAATAACACATTTGTATTATTTTTCATACAAAATTAAAATATATAAAAATATATTATGAAAGAAACATGACACCATTATTTTTATCTAAATCATTCAAACTATATGAGTAGTAAATTGTGCTATTAAATCATTTGTCCATTTAAAAAAATTTTCAAAAATCTACTATAATCTTCCATTACATAAGTTTGGTGAGCATACTATATATACAATTTAAATTATGCTATCCAACAAATTATCATTGAGCAACTGAATTAGCCTTTTCAATTTCTATGTCGCACTATCTACATTGCTACTGTAATTGGCTTTAAAACGACTTATACGTATTATACTTTCAATATTTTCAATTAACTAATCGAATTATGTGGTTAATACGAGTTAATTCGTTATTTGAATCCGCCATGCGGCAGAGCGAACATATACTTATTTTGTAAGCTTACATTATTTATTTTACGCAAAAAACCAATAAAATTTTATAATACTAACAATAGACTAATGTTTAGTTAGATAAATATATATGCATTCATGTCATTTGATCTCTATTTAAATTAACAATGTCGTCAAATTTATAAAAAAAATGACATAGGTGAATTTGATCCTAAGACTAATCCCTAAAACTAAGTCAAATCACTAGCACATGTGCTTCCAAGCTAAGAGCTTTTATCCATTCATTTTTACCCATACAACTAATATATAACATTCATCGTGGGTATTGATGAACCCTAATTGGAATAACACATTTGTATTATTTGCATATAAAATTAAAATATATAAAAATATATTTTGAAAAGAACATGACACCATATATATATATAATAAAAAATAAATAAAAAGGAAACAATTAATAATAGTGAAACAAAAGCCTATCATATGCATTGGGGAATGTAAACCACTTCTACTTTATCTAGGGTTATTTAATAAAGAGGGATACAAATTTGAAATTCAAATTTCAAAATTTTTTAAAATTTATCAATTTTCAGGGGGACACAAATGACATTTTGCATGGCTATATGAGGATAAACTACACATTTTATGTTTAATTGTCTTGGATCAACTTGAGCCAACAACCATTATCCTTTGGTCAAATTACCCTTGAGTTTGTTATAATTTAAGAAAATTAATTGTTTCTTTAATTCTTGTGCAAAATTCTTAAATGATTTATATTATTTTGGGAGGGAAAAATAATAATTAGGTCCTAAGTTTTAGCCTACTTAACGCTTGATGATATCAATTTTTAAAAACCAACTTCAAGGTCCCTAAATTTTAATTTCGTTAACAGACATGTCCTTCCGTCTAAAATCAACACTTCTTTTCGTCAATGGACGTGGAATTTTGAAAATACCCTTGCTTAGAAATCATTCTTTATTTTTTGGTCATCTATATCACTCCTCTTTTCTTGCTCTCTGTAAATCTTCTCTAGTTCTACAACTTGTGGTCTTCCTTTTGGAACTGTTTAGTTTCTTGGAATACAAATAATTACTGTCATTGTTGCCACCACAAGCACCAGCACTACTAAGCCTAGCATTGCTGCACAATTTTTTTAAAAGATAAAAAATAAATAATTGGATATTTATTTTCTCATTTGTTTGTGTATTTTCCTCTAACGAGCATTGCAAAAAAAGTAAAAAAATGTTTAAGCAAAATGAAGCAGAACAAAATAAAAGGAGAGAGAGAGAGAGATGAAGAAAAAACTGGAAATTTCAAAATCCATAAATCTAAAATAAGTAAATCTAATAGGTAAACAAATCTCAAATCCCTCAACCAAACACTTTTTTTTTTTTATCACCATCTTCCCCTTTCTCCACTAATTCTGGCGGCGACGGCGGTGACTATGTGTGATAGCCAAATCTCCAATCAACTCAATTTTATTGCACTTTCAGTAACTCCGGCGACGACGGTAGTGGCTATTGTAACCTCCTTTGTTTCCTTCAATTTTCTCTCAATATCTAAGATTAAGTTTTGGATTTGATGGGATTTGAAAAAGGACAATATTTGGATTCTAGTGTCTTTATAGGTTTCTTAGTTTGAGTTTTAATTAAAATTTAAAGGGAAGATTTTAGAGATGGTGATGCTTTGTTGGCGTTGATTTGCCATTGATGGCTGTGGAGCTTAGCTATTGAATTTGATTGTTGAAAATGGGGAGGAAAAAGACGTGCTTGGTTGAGAAGCAAATGACCTTTTTGGTGGATGTCTAGAGGTCTAGACCTAATGTTAAAGTTTATATTGCAAGTGAGGGCATTTTCGAAATTCTATAATTATTGGACGGAAAAATTATTGATTTTAAATGGAATGACTTTTCTATTAGCGGGATTAAAATTTAAAGACCTTGAAGTTGATTTTTGAAAATTGGTACCCTTAAACATTAATTAGGCCAAAATTTAGGACTCGGATTATTATTTTCCTTCTTTGCAACGAGGGAGTATATATTTTTGATTTACGAGGAATTTGGCTAAAAAGTTCATTTGGGCAATCTGGGCTAATTGAACATTTTTTCCCTTTTTTGTTTTTTCTTTTTTTCCCCTCCCCTCTTATTGCACTCTCTCTTCCCCCACTTCGTAACTCTAACCCTAGTCTTTTCTCAATTTCACTTACCTTTTTCTTTTTAATTGTTCCTGTGATTGCCTGCAACCAAATTCTCGTTGAAAAATATAACCGAAGCACCTAATTCTAATTTCTCGATCCGATCAAATCCTTGTTTTTCGCATAGCGTAAATAGAAATTTGAAACTGATCGGAAGAACACTTGGCTGATAGATGATGGATCCTTTTACAAACAAGAACTAGAAAGCCATCCGTACATTTGAAGGTAAGAATTCACCTTTATCCATAAGAATTCACCTCTAATTTTACTCGGAGAATATTTATTTTGCTCTTTTCTTGTTATTTAGCATTCGCAACACGGAAGTAGACAGACTCTTCTCCTTCTTATCTTGCTTTTAAATGTTTCTGTTCGTTGTTTGTAGATGCAAATGATATTAAAGTTGACATTGTTTAACCGCAAATCTTATTTATCATTTTTAATCATATTCGATTTTTGGTTCTTTCTATTATGTTAAAACGAATTTGAAATGTTTCGTGTACCAGTAGGTTAGTGTGGTGTTGAACTTTTCATTCCTTCAAGTAAACTGTACTGGAGAAAGTGAAAACTAAAATCTTATTGCTGTTCTTGAACTGATGAATCCTGTTCAGTTACGATTTTTGTTAATCCCTGTTTTGATTTATGGGTTTGAATGCTGAATAGAATCCAATTTTTCATCAGGCTGCAAATTGGGTTGGTTATACTTATTACCTCAGGTTATTGTTTTAGTTTGACAATGATAATGATGACGTTGATTGGCACTTTCAGGACGCGGCAGGCTTGGTAAGGCAAAGCCTATTTGCCAAAATTTATGTGGATGATCAAATTTTTGGCTGTTGTTGTGTAATTTATGGTTGTCCCAAGTTTTTCCTCTCCTAAGTTACCCCTTTTTTTATTAGATTGATGATTGCTTATGCAAATTGAGAGGCTCCTCTTTACAATGATAGTCTAAAGAACATACTCGGATGTATTTGGTGTTCTGGTAGTAGAAAGACCCATAAAGTAAAATTGATAGATTCTTTTATGCTCAACAAATTTTAGGGCTCATATTTTTGAGTACAAGCATTGAAGCTTTAAGGAGAAATGATTCAGCTTAAATGGGCATTGAAGATATTGTTTTCCTTAGTCACACCTGTTTTCCAATTATTTACCTCCTGGTTTCTTGATCTATAAGCTTTAGCATGCAGTTTCTGTCTTTTCTGTTTCCTTCTCCTTTCTCTTGCCGTTTTAATTTCGCCACACTTGTTAGAGAAGTTTGTTGTTGTTATTTATTCACACTTGTTTTTTCACAGGTTCTATCAGCCACTAACCAGCATGGAATTAGCTGACAGAGCAGTTGGATTTTTTTTATCATTTATAAGTTTATCTATCTTCACCTATTATACTTTCTGGGTTATTATTCTGGTAAGTAACTTCTCATTGTCTTGGTTTTGTATCCCTACACTTTGCAAACTTTATTTTAACATGCACTTTTTGTCATGCAGCCATTCGTCGACAGCGATCATTTTATCCACCAGTATTTCCTGCCACTGGAATTTGCCATATTGATACCTTTAGTTGCTGGGGTTGCGCTTTTCTGCTTCTTATGCGTGTTTGTTGGAATTGTGATGGTTAAATCCAAAAAGAAGAAAGCATAATGAAAATGCTGTTGCCTGTCTCCATTTATCCTTCTAAATTCTAGAACTCCACACCTTTCTTTCTCATTTAAACAATATCTTTGTCATTAGCATGAAAATGTTTAGCAACATGTTTAAACATTTTTTTTTTTTTTTGCAATAGATTTTTGCTCTGAAGTCTCATTTATGTAATTGACTACTGTTTTAGTGTCCTGACAAACAAACTATTGCCATGTTTCATTTCTGAAATAGTTGAATTGTTGATGACATAATTCTGCTGTCAAGATTCTAGTCATATAGAAGGTCTGAATATGAACTACTATTTCCATTTTTGAGCAGGGGGAAAAAAAAACAGAAGGGATGACTATCATTTCACAGCTAAATTTGTTGATGTTATTGGCTGTTCTTCCATCATTATCCTTTGCCATTCAGCTGCAATTGCTAAATGACTCTGGTTTTTAAGTACTAAAGTATCACATCAGCTGCAATTGCTAAATTATCCTTGAGTTCTACATCCGTCGAACTATATAGTTGCTCTATCCATTTTATGGGTTTTTACCATTAAAACATAAGAAAAAAAGACTTTAATACTCTAGATTTATCATCCCTCATCTGGCTTTGTTCCTGTTTGTCTCTCTTTCTAGGGTTTTGACTTCTGTCTCTTTCTCTTTTGCAAGGAATACTTATACATTGGTTGATTTTCATCAACCATGGGTCGATCCTCGATCCTAGCGAGTTAATAGAGTTGGCTCAGCCTAATTTTGACAAATACAAGTGCTAATCCTCTCTCGTGATCAACTGCACTCTTCTCTCTAAAAGAAGCTGTGACTATTTCTCATCTCTTGAACAGACCTCTAAAGGAAATCAAAAGCCCTAAAGCATGTCTTTTCTATTCACCTCTTTTCCTTCTCATTTTATTTGTTAGATGATTGCCCATAATTACTTTTGCCAATAGTAACTGCTAACTGCACTTTCCATCTCATTAAAAAACATCCTCAACAGTAGCAATAGAATTTGTAAGCTAACTCTTGGAGAAGATGAACGAGAGACTACAGTAATGACAATGTATTTGGTGGGTAACTTTCTATAATATCATAATTAATTTTAAATGAATAACATAAAAGATCTTTTTCCAAACCTGAGTAGTTAAATCTCTTGGAACGGTGTTCCATTTGTTTATTTCCTTAATTATTTTTTTTTGGGAGGAAATTTCCTTAATTAATTTTCAAATCATTAACTAGTCTTTTTAAATTTCTTGAGCTATAAATGGAAATTATTAATTATATTTGAAAAATTAATTCACAGATTTTTTTAGTCATTATACTTGTTTATGTTTTTTATTTGATTTGTTCGTTAAAAAACATATTTTGAATTGTTCTTAATATGCCATTTTGTAATTAAGGACAAAGTTGTTATTTTAAAAGATTCATCTCACCTCTCTCTTACTTTTTCTTGTATTTTAACAGAAAAAACCTCTAAATATGATGGAAGGGCTATATAATCTAACGAGGTAAACATTGGAGATGATTGAAATATTTTACCAAACAATTGGACTACTTAATTAATTTGGTAAAAAATCAGGGACAAAATAATAAGTTTGCTTTTTTTGTGTTTGGATTGAAAGCAAGGTTAATTAAGATTTAATAATCTTGTACGACCGAATACATAAATTCACCCCTTAACTTTTTTAATTTAATCTTGTAGGTCCTAGCTTTTACTTTGACCCATCAAATACTTCATCTTATAAAAGTACATCTATTAAACACTTTAATTTTCAAAATTATTTTATTAGACATTTTAACTTACAAAATTAGATCAATTAAGCACTCATTAAAAATTTGAAATTTATGAAAATTATTGTTTCAAAAGTTATGTTACTACATATCAAGTCGATATTTTACAAATAAACGTTCAAAAGCTAAAAATTATTGATATTAAGCTCGAAATGTGTTTAGTATTATCAAAATTTACAAGTTTAAGTGCATCAAAGTTTAGGGTGCCACATGTAGGGCTATACATGAGCCGTTTTAACTCAACCCAACCCCAGTGATCTAACCCAACCCAACGGGTTTGAAGATATAATAGGTTAGATTGAGCAGATCATCTTTATAATTCATGAGTCGGGTAACAGATTTACTAGATAAATCTACAGACCCAACCCAACCTATAAATAATGTCAAATAAATAAATAAGTGTGTGTGATTATGAATTATCTAGTTAATTTGATTTGATTTGCAATTTTGAATATAAATATTAAATTATTTACATATTTAGAAAATATTGCCTTTTAATTGCTTTTTTTTTAATATATAAACTTGTTTTGAATTGTTGCTATTGGAATCTATTATAGTCTAAAATTTATTGTATACTTATGTCACTAATTTTTTTTTTTTTTTTGATTTCACTGGTTGTATTAGGAAATTTAATTTTTCATTCTTGATTATGATGATGATAATAATAATTATATTAAAAATTTTAATTTTAATATTGTTATTGGTATATATTTATAGTTTGACTCAATTATTGTATGATTAAGTTTTAAATATATTTAATCTTTTTAGTAATTCCTCTTAAATAATTATATTTTATTTAAAAATATTGTTATTATTATTATTGTTTATTTGACTGCGGGTAGATGTTGAACCGTACTCAATCCAACCCATTTATAACCCATGGATTCATGTATTTAATGAGTTGAGTTGAGTAAAAAAAATCACTAATCCACGCATACAAATTAGGTACTTTAAATCAATAAATCCGACCCAACCCAACTTACGTGTAGCCTTAGCAATATGTTAAAGTTGCAAAGTTGAAGAATAAATTTATATATTCAATCAATCTTGTATGATTTTGCTTAAAGATATGAGAAATATTAAGATTACAAAAATACCCTTATCGTAAAAGAAATTATCTTCTCGAAGGAAATTGTGATTTATGCATATTAATTCATTTCGTTTTAAACTACATTTTTAAGGATATCAATAAAAATTTATTAAAATTTAAACAATAATAATATATTTTATAATAGTATAAATTATTTATATATTAATATTTTGATTGGCAACGAATTAGCAGAAGCAGAGGTAAAGGAAACAAAAAGAACATATAAAAAAAAAAATCAAATAATAAAATTAGAATATAAATAATAAGTATAAATTTGAAATTTTAGAATATGACAATGGACAATTTTAGAATACAAAATGTTTTAACCCATGAAGAATGGACCCATAAAAAAAATCTTATCAACCACACTTTACCACACCCAACTCTCCAAACCACCTCCCAAATAACCTTCATCCAATCAAAGGGTTAGGGAGGAACCATTACCTGCATAGGTACTTTCTCATAATTCTGATCTAACTGACTATCAAAATTTCTGAATCATTTTCCATCCAATTCTAAGAAATGTAAATCCTAAGATCTTACAGTCACAAATTAAACCCTCACAATTGATAGAAAAGAAAACACATTGATGACAAAAGATCAAACCCAAGAATAATTATCAAAAGCAGCAAAAGCAATAGCCTCTGAGAACTCTTGAAAACTTATCATACCGTCTCCATCTGTATCTGCCTCTCTGATCATTCCAGTCAACTCTTCCACAGTAAGTGCATACCCTAATTTAGCCATGGAATGAGCCAACTCAGCTGCTGTGATAAACCCATTTCCGTCTCTATCAAGCATTCTGAAAAACCTTATAATCTGCTCTTCACTGTACGGTGAGTTCTCCGGTAACAGTTCCGGCACCACCGTTGCTACAAATTCTGAGAACTCTATTAAACCATTGTTGTTCGTATCTGCATTTTGGATTAGGGTTTCCAGTTGTTCAGGGCATGATTCGAACCCTAATGATCGCAACAGTGAGCCTAACTCAAGCTGTGTTAGATACCCATCATTGTTTCGATCGAAAGAACGAAATATTCCTAGCAACTCCGCGATTTGTTCATTGTCTAAGTCCATTGTTTGCATGTTGCTCATCTTAACAAAGAGAGAGAGAGAGAGAGAGGGAGAGAGAGAGGAATTATAAATTCGCTCTGAGGAATTATAATTCCTGCCTATTTTTGTGATTTGGTTTCCTTAATACATCTGTGAGGAAAAAGGAACAGGTCAAAAGTCAAAAAAAAAGAGACATGGTATGGTGGTGGTGGTGCCAGCGAGAGTTGGAAAATTTTGAGATTAAAATGCTATTCCTCACCCACTTTCCTTTTTCATTTACTTTAAATTATAAAAAAATATTTCCTTTTGAGGAAAAAAATCTTTATTTAATATGCATCTCTTTTAACAAATATTTTACTATTATTATTATCAAATATTAATATAAATAAAATAATTATTTTTCAAATATAATCCATTAATAATAATATCAAGTATTATAAACATTCATATAAATCAATTATAAAACTTAGCTAATAAAAATTTATATTCTTTTGAATAACAAACTACAATTAAAAGATTTTCCGTTGGAGAATAATCAATGTATATAGTAACAATTAATCCATTGATTGATTTGAAAGGCAAAATAATTTTTTCGAATCTTGATCTTACAAAATATAACGATACAGATAAGTTTTTATCAATAGTATCAATAAAGGAATAAATCATAGTACCAGGTTTTTTCAATTGAAGATTCATATCTGTAGATCTAAAATCTCTAATCAAATAAAATCAAATATCATATTTTTATTTACTTTATATATTTTAGTCAATTCTGTAGTTTTGCTTATATTATGCTCATATTAAAAAAGAAAAAAAGAAAAAGAAACTGATTGTCGACTTTTTATAGCTGTATTGACAGCAAGGATACGTTGTTGCATGGCCAAACTTATGAAGTATGGAGTATATTTGGACTCGTTTTACACCTAGTTTTTATTTTTGAACTAAGAGCTTCATATTTTTTTTTTTTTTTGTTGAAATTTAAAATTTATTAATAATCCAGGAAAAATTGAGTAAGAAGATCCAAACTAACTAACCCAGATTAATAGGTCTATTCATAGACGGACCCAGTATAGGGCAAGGCGGCAATGGGCCCCCCTAATTTTTTTTTTTTTGAAAAAATTGATATTTTGGTAATATTTTATCTAAAAGGTTAAACATTTTTCAGTTGACGAATCTTTTGTGACTTTGTTTTTTTTCTTAATTTTTACTCTAATTACTTAATACTCATTGTAAATTTATTAATTTTCATCCGCATTTTAGTCACCTTTATTAGTGTTTGGAGTTTGCAATCACATGGTATTTAGTTCCTTCTCATTCCTTGTGAATTGAAGAAATTTGCTTCTGGTGAAAATGATGAGTTTTTGACACGAGACTTTCAATTCTCTAAAACTTTTATCTATAATTAACCCACAAATTAATCTTCCTTTTGTTATTTTAACCCAACTAAGATTTTAAATTTATTTTTATACATAGTACTAGTTATCATTAATTTTGAATTTTTCCCATTGGTTTTATTTAAAATCATAACTATATACTTAATTATATACATGGAGTTTTTGGATGTCTTTAGAGACTAACTAATACATTATTCAATCTAATGCTTTTCATTTTTTTTAAAAGAAAAATACATGTAATTTAGGCGGTTTAACAAATTAATTTTGGATATTCAATATTGTATTCATCCTATTGTAGTATTTAACAAATTAATTAATTTTGCAAGAGATAATATGAATTTTTAATTGTATCTAATGACAAACTATTAAAAAGTTTACTTCATAATAAAATGAGGGAGGAACTACTGAATGATTGTTTAGTTACTTATATTGAAACAGATGTATTTATAAATATTGACAATGAAATTAGTATATATTTCAGTTAATGAAAAATTGACTAGGTTTATTGAAATTTAATTATAACAGTTTATTTGCTTTTTGTAAAGAATTCTCATTATTTATATTTATTTTATATATTATTTCTATAAACTATATATCCTAAGTGTACCCCTCATGGAATTTTTTGCGTACAACGCTGAATCTATCCCATACACCCAAAACTAGGATTCAAATGTTAAGTGAAAAAACCTGAAATTGAAATCAACAAGAAAAGGAGGAACATTCCTCCAAATAGTAGGACAAGCGTGAGAAATAGCAATCCTAGCTAAAAAGTGGGCCACCATATTACTTGTCGACGCATCCATCTAGCAACAAGACCAATGCCCTCATTTAAAAGAACTTAACAATCTCAAATAAGGTTATCATACTCATTGTTAGGGATGTTTGGAGAAGCAAGACTTTGCCATACTTCCCTACAATCCACTTCCAAATCAACCTCATGAAAACCATTCTTATTTTAGCCAACTAAGGGCTTCCCGAATAACGATAGCTTCTGCAGTTTCAGGAGCAAAATACCCAATAAACCATGTAGAAAACCTAGCAAGAAACTGTCCATATGAGTCCCGAAGGATAGCACCACATGTGACGCAGAATGGTTACGTG
This sequence comes from Jatropha curcas, assembly GCF_041381405.1. Classification (NCBI taxonomy): domain Eukaryota; kingdom Viridiplantae; phylum Streptophyta; class Magnoliopsida; order Malpighiales; family Euphorbiaceae; genus Jatropha; species Jatropha curcas. The sequence goes on from NC_143161.1 coordinate 24,298,882, forward strand.
AACGGGAATAGACGTTTATACTCCGTCAGGAGTTGTGATCAATGGCGTTTGATCTGACAAATAAAATAGAGAACTAAGATCACAAAGAGGTTTATTGATATGAATAATGATCAAAGATTAATGAATTTGTTCATAATACAAAATAACCTATTTATAGATTTAGGTTTAAAACATTAAAACCCTAAAATAACACAAAAAACTTAACTAGACAAAACCCTAGTAAGGGCGGCGGCACGGGCGTGCTTGAACTCTCAGGGGCTAGCACAGGGCATGCCTGACTAGACACGGGTGTGTTGGAACTTAAATCTTCATGGACTCATCAGCACGGGCATGTTAGACATGGCACAGGCGTGCTAGGGCTTCCAAGGGTTAGCATGGGCAGGCTAGCTGTGGCACAGGCATGCCTGTGCTTCTTGTCTTGGGCGTGTCTCGCGTCCTGGACTTTTAGAGTCTGGAACGGGCGTGCTGGATATAGCACGACCGTACTCCTTCTTCTTGAATTTGCAGCGATCCAAGTCTTCCATATACTTAAGTGCCAGTTGCTCCGCATCAATCCCCTCCACTTCAAAAGAACTGGACCTCGAGTGATCATAATCGGAGTAGAAAGGAAAGAAATCAGCAATACTGAAGGTCCAAGAAATCTTCATATCTTTGGGAAGGTCAAGTACATAGGCATTATCATTAATCTTCCTGAGTATCTGAAATAGGCCAATCTTTTTCGAGTCAAGCTTCTTCTGTCCTCTGCCATGCTCCTTGCGAAGATAAACCATGACCCTATCACCAACAGTAAAAGATTTATAATGTCGGTGTTTATCAGCTGCAGCTTAATATTTTTCATTGGCAGTAGTGATGAATTGTTGCATTTGCTTGAATACCTCCGCGTGCTCGATAGCCAAGTTATTAGTTGCAATGCTCTTTTCTACATCTGCTTGAAGGGAAAGAAGAACAAGGGTATGGGTTGGTACCTTCCGGTAAACAATTACAGACGGAGACATGTGACATCCCGGCTCGGCAAAGCGATCCTAAGAGGGCGAGTAGAGTGAAGCTCCTGGCTAACTTCTAGGATGGCAGGCTAGCTGGGGTAGTGGAATGTGGGACATAGGAATGAATCGAATCATATATCGAAAAGGGGGAAACTAATCATTAGAGGTGCCTTTTGGTGGAATGGCTGGAGAGTTGGAAGAACTCTAGGGTTAAGCGTGCTCGCTTAACAGAAATCCTAGGATGGGTAATGTCCCGGGAAGTTTCCCATTTCATCTGTAGGATAAAACCGTGCGGATCCTGCCAATCTTGTATGGGGGATTCAGCTTGATCCAAAGCGGACAATTCCTCTAGTGATTAAAGTCGGGCGTGACAAGACATCTTGGTGGAGTAATGGATAGCACTATTGTATGCAAATTCTGCTTGGGCAAGAGCAAGATCTCACATCTTCTTCTTCTCACTGCAAATGCACCTAAGAAGATTACCAAGAGTCCGGTTCGCCACTTCAGTTTGTCCATCAGTTTAGGGGTGAGCGGTGTTGCTACAGTGAAGTTGAGTGTTGAATCTCTTCCATAAAGTTGTCCAAAAGTGAGGTAGAAACTTTGTGTCTCGGTCAGATGTGATAGTTTTGGAAATCCCATGCAAACGAACAATCTTCTGAAAAAATAACTTTGCTATGTGTCAGGCATCATTAGTTTGCTTGCAAGAGATAAAGTGTACCATCTTGGCGAACCTGTCTGCAACGAAAAAAAATAGAGTCAGCTCCGCGTTGAGTTCGAGGTAAACCCAACACAAAATCCATGGATAAGTCCTTCCAAGGTTGTTCCGATACAATCAATGGAGTGTAAAGACCAGTGTTTTGAGAATGGCCCTTTTGTGTCTGGCAAACGGAACATTTTTGTACTAACTTTCCTGCTTCCTCTTAACTGTGGCCAATAGAAAAGAGCCTCCAAACCCGCAATAGTTTTATCACGGCTGATAGGTGTTATTTTTATATTATTTTTAATATAATTTTTATTAGGTTTTTTAATTACTTTAATTAGTTTTTATTTAGTATTATTTATGTTTTTGTTCAAAGCTTTCTTGAACCATATTTCACTTGATCTTAAGGAATTTTATAGGATTTTTTATAGAAAACTAGCCAAAAATACAGAAATGACCGTACCCAAGCCGTGCCAGATAGCACGCCCGTGCTGAAGACAAGATTTTTGCATTGGGCTGAGAATGTCAGTTCCAGCCCATACCGCTTGCATGGACCTGCATGAGATGCTTTTCTGATGTACCAATAAAGTTTAAATCCTATTTAGACACTGGGAGA